>NC_053167.1:67258501-67561668 GCF_016835505.1 Polypterus senegalus
AAAAGAGACCGAATATAAGGACATAGGTGATATGTCAGAAGTATGTTGATATCGTAAGGCTTTAAAGTTTAAGTCAGAGACTTGTAGATCATCTAATTTGTGTTGCCATCAGTGAAAAGTAGTGTTGCCTCCAAATGAAGAGGCGTATCCACGAGAATTAAAAGATTTCTTGTTTGGTAAAAGTGAAATCCACAAACACTACAGGCAATTATTAAAGGAAGGAAGATGTCAGTCGTTTCAATCTACAATAATGGAAAGCTTATGAGCTCATGCAACATATTATGAGTTTCTTCTTTTTACCAAGTCAAACTTATGCTATAAGACATAAATTATAAATAAACCATGGCATGGGGGTCTCCTCCAATGAAACGATATTAATTTTATTTTACTAACTAGCAAAATACCCGCACTTCACAGCAGCGAAGTACT
The DNA here is from genome assembly GCF_016835505.1 of Polypterus senegalus. Lineage (NCBI taxonomy): Eukaryota > Metazoa > Chordata > Cladistia > Polypteriformes > Polypteridae > Polypterus > Polypterus senegalus. The sequence continues at coordinate 67,258,931 of NC_053167.1, forward strand.
GCCTTAAAATTTTTATTAAGAAGAAAATTAAATATTTTTAAACTAAGGGAAAATATACAAATAAATATTTGCTAAGGATCTCTTTGTATACCACATTGTTAGTTCAGCCCTCCGGTTGTAATATGACCAACCTGTGCGCTGAGCTTACTCTTAAGCATGCAACGTACAGTTGGCCATGTGAAAAGTAATCTTGGCTGAAACCTCACAGCTTGGATTGCTGCTGTCATAATTGGTTTGAGTTTCATGGTTTGTTTCAATTATGACAGTATTTGCAGGACTTGAACTGATATTCGGCATCTGTCAAGCGTTGTAAGCATACAACCGGTTTCATCGATAACTTCACATCCAGCTTTTAAGAGTTTAAACATTCATAAACATCAAAGTGTCCACTACTGAAATCAACATCTGTGAATCTAAGATGTTTAAGAGGCATTGGCGGTTGTCGAAAGGTGTAAAATATTTGGCCTTTTCGGTACAATTGAAAGCGACAACCAAACAATTCAGCGGCAGCCATCAACTCACATGCAGTGCTCCTGTATAGTATAATTATCTCCTGTACCGTCATCAGTTCACACCTTGAACCTGTCCCAGTCATTCAATACATAAGACACAATGGTCCTCCGGATATCAAGAGTGAGACTGATATGGCCGTGCAATATGTAACAAAGAGAATGGAAAAGGCAGGTGCCATCTCCGGGCATGGAAACCACTTGGTAAGTGACAGTTCTTTGATCGATGGTGATCATCTCTATAGACATGTTAATGGGGGTACGGTTGGAATAATAAAGGTAATGGGTATCTGAACAATGTAAAGTAAGTCTAAAATACTAACACAATAACTATAATCGTAATAAACGAACAATAAAACAGCGGAGAAGCAGTGGATTAAATAAAAAGACTGTAGTTATCAGCAGGAAGACGTGAATCCCGTGGCGAAGCAAGGAAGGGAATGTAGAGACCGGAGCAACGGACGGCCTTATATAGGCAAGCAGCCAACAACGTGGGAAGAGTTGGGATGGGGGACCCAACGCCACCTCACACGGTGACCGAGCTGCAGGCTATGGACATATATATGTACGTAAGTAGGATTCAGTTAGCGTTGGGAACCCGCGTACCAAATTTCTTGAAGATGGGCCCATAAGTAACAAAGACCGTGGAAAAGTTCAATATGGAGGCCGAAAGTAGCATCTTACCACCGGTATAAGTATGTACATTGGTTTCAGTTAGCGCAGGGAAGCCGCCTACCAAATTTCGTGAAGATGGGGCCATAAATAAGAAAGTTCAACATAGCGGACGTTGTCGACCGTTATGACCGTTATGCGTTGAATTTTGAAATGAAACCTGCTTAACTTTTGTAAGTAAGCTGTAAGGGATGAGCCTGCCATAATTCAGCCTTCTACCTACACGGGAGGTTGGAGAATTAGTGACGTTGGAAAGTTCAATATGGTGGCATACAGTGGCGTCATACCACCGAAATAAGTACGTACATTGGTTTCGGTTAAGGCAGGGAAGTCGCCTACCAAATTTCGTGACGATGGGGCCATAAATAAGAAAGCTCAACATGGCGGACGTTGTTGACCATTATGACCGTTACATGTAGAATTTCGAAATGAAATTTTGTAAGTAAGCTGTAAGGAATAAGCCTGCCAAATTTCAGCCTTCTACCTACACGGGAAGTTGGTGAATTAGTGATGAGTGAGTCAGTCAGTGAGTCAGTCAGTGAGGGCTTTGCCTTTTATTAGTATAGACAACAGTAGACTGGGTTCATCAAAGGAAAGAAAATATATTATGAACAATATCATACTGTAATTAAAATAAGTAAAATTAATCATGAAAATAACTCAGTAGTCATATGCCCCTTTGAAAAATGTAGACTGAAAAAAATATAAACTAAATATGTACAGTAATCCCTCGCTATATCGCGCTTTGACTTTTGCGGTTTCACTCTATCGAGGATTTTAAATGTAAGCACATCTAAATATATATCACAGATTTTTCGCTGGTTCGCAGATTTCTGCAGACAGTAGGTCTTTAAATTTACGCTACACGCTTCCTCAATTTGTTTGCCCTATTGATTTCATAAAAGGGACGCTATTGGCGGATGGCTTAGAAGCTACCCAATCAGAGCATGTATTACATATTAACTAAAACTCCTCAATGCTATAAGATATGCATCCCGCGCGGAGCTTGATTGTTTGCTTGTCTCTGCCTCTCTCTCACCCTCTCTGACATTCTCTGCGCCTGACGGAGGGGCTGTGAGCAGAGGTGCTGTTTGCTTAAAAGATACTGACGCTCCTCTAAAAAAATGCCGCTTTATTGCGGTGCTCGGCATATTTAAAAGCACAAAAGCACATGTATTGATTTTTGATTGTTGCTTTAATCTCGCTCTCTCTCTGACGTTCTCTGCGCCTGACGGAGGAGATGTGAGCAGAGGGGCTGTTTGCACAGAGGCTGTTTGCTTAGAAGATACTAACGCTCCTCTAAAATGCGCGCAAACTTAAAAGCACAAGTATTGATTTTTGATTGTTTGCTTTTCTTTGCGAGCGCTCTCTCTCTCTCTCCCTCTGAAATTCTCTGCTCCTGAAGAGAAGAAGATCTATTTGCATTCTTTTAATTGTGAGAAAGAACTGTCATCTCTGTCTCGTCATGGAGGACAGTTTAAACTTTTGACTAAAGGGTGTTATTTCATGTCTAGAGGGCTCTAATAATGTTAACAGTGTGGGAGAGTTTATAAGGGCTTAAAATATATAAAAATAACTACACAAACATATGGTTTCTACTTCGCGGATTTTCGTCTATCGCGGGGGGTTCTGGAACGCAACCCCTGCGATCGAGGAGGGATTACTGTAGTTAACTACGTAATTTAAAACATCTTTAAGAAAGTGTGGAAGAATACTTAAGAAACTGCAAGAGCTAAACTTTATTCACTCCTGTATTGAAATGGATGTTATGAAAATATTCATTATTAAAATTTTCTAAGGTTTTCTGTTATTTTTTTCAAGTACCTACTTGAGATTTTCAAATATAAGCAATTCAATTATTACATCAGTTTTGAGAATTATAAGTACTGTATTTAAAGGTACTAAAATTATTTTATGCCATTTCTAACGCCATTTTGTTCTAGTATAGGACACAATTATTTTGTGAGTCCCATAGTTAGAGTGCACTTCTGGTTACTGTGGGTGTGCCCATGATGGAAGTCATGTGTAATTGGCACAGTGGGTTCAAAGGTCATCTGTTACAACCTTTCCTTATTCAAGCCTGTAGATATCAAAACCTTTATGAATATGAATTTCTGGTAATTTATTTTTTGATTCATGATTTATTTGCTCTGATTTTTTTACTAGGATTCTCGCTACATATTTTTGTTTAAAAACGTTTTTTTTTTTTTAGTTTCCAGTTTTGTTTGTAACATCTGATCTTCTGGTCCTCTTCCTACAAAAATTGCTAGCAATTCATCATTAGCATTACAATGGAAATGTATGAGACTTTTCAAAAGCAAACCCACTACAATCATAGTCAGTACTATTTTTATACCAGGAAACAGTTCTAGAAATGAACAGTTAACTGGTGGCTTGAATGCAGTTATCTTAAGATCTGGCTTCAAAAAGGTGCACAATTTGATAATTAATTAAACTGTGCTGCACACCCTTTATATCAGCAGTAAATTAATATATTCCTTGGTCTTATGGTAAAATTAATCACATTGAAAAGAATATTGTTACATTACCTATTTGTGATGATGCAAACGTTACAGGCTACTTTCTAATAGTAGGTTTAAAGCTCTTTATAAATAGTATAAGACAATACCCAAACTTAAAGCCATCTTTCTACTGGATTGAAGGTAGAAATTGTGATGCATGGAACAATGAATTCTTCAGATAATCTACTTTCAGTTATGTTCTGCAGTACTACTTTATCTTTTGACCTCTCCAGAGACTTGCAACACAGATCTAATGAATGAAACGTTAGCTGGTCCTCAGTAAACAAATGCAAAGCATGGACAAAGAAGGGTTTAACAAAACAACGACAGCCTGTAATCAGGAGGCTGTATCTGTCTGACCATTGCAGCGACCACCTGCTTGATCCAACTGACCTTCAGATTTTTTCAGCCCACTTTGTTTTATTACTGCCATGGAATTTAAAGCGGCTACCTACCCAGTAAGACTGAAGTTCCCCACACCAATGACAGCAAACCATCTCCACCAGCTGAAGAAGCACAATAAGCAATAAATGACAAAATCAACAAATAGCCATGCTTTGGGTCATTGTTAAAAAAATGGGGCAAAAATGGACAGCATCAAAATTTTATAATTAAACTAAACCTATGTAAATATGAGGCTACATTTTGCAGGGGTATGTTGTTCATACCAAATTGCTGTCTAGACATACTATTAATAAATGTTAGCAAATAAATATGATGGTACACAAATAAAAATATAAGCAAGTGTCATTTTACTGAAGCATTTGTGTTCTCTTTTAAAGCATATTCTTTGAGCACAGCCTGAAACAAATTGACATTGATTTCTTATGTGAAAACAGACAGCTTCAGAACCTGCTGAAACACAGGTGCAGAATAAAACAAACCCCATGCAGGACTCTGCTGGAGAACGTGCTTTTGAGAAAGGAGTACCAAACCCTACCAACACTACAGGAAACAGCTGCTTGCAACAGAGCACTATTTATATATTCATTTATTATGGAGACCTTCACTTTGTCTTAAATTACAATATACTGTGTCTGGATAGCCAAATATAACATTTGTCAAAAATGCCTGTCACTGATCAAATATATTATGAATACTATTATTTTGTAAAGTTCAGACCAATTTCTGTAATCTCCTTCTAAGTGATTTTCTATAAATGTACAAATCCTAGCACTGTGCAGCCCTTATTGCTACTATAAAATTTATTTTTTACCTTAGTTTGAACTTACACATGCATCAACTACCTGGGATCACCCAAAAGCTTCTTGTTATGCACGTCTTTCTACTACCGACAAACTTACACCCTCCTTTCGACCTTGGCATTTCTATGCATGGCTGTTTTTTCTGATTGCTCTTCTCTCTCTTTTTTTCTTACTCTCAGTACTTCTTTCAGGCTTCTGGTTCACAGCTACAATAAACATTTTCTCGCTTACATACATCCTTCAACAAGTAAATAAAATAATTATTCAGAATCATGTGATCATTTGTTAAAAAAATATAGTTAAGAGATAGTTACTTTCTACACTGAAATAAAGTTTACACTTGAAAGGTTTCAGCTGTTGTACCTTCTGTAGGTATTCAGTAGGTATAATGTTGATTAACGGAGAAATACTGCACAATGAATGTAAACAAGAAATACCTGCATGTATTACCATTATTATCCTTTAATATATGAAGGACAAATTATCGAATCTTAATTTAACTATAGCTCAAACTGTAGAGATCTTGCTATACTGTAGCTTCCTTATACAGTCTTTTGACCAGGATGTCCTATTCAAATAACATATACTCATAATCTGGTTATCATTGGCTTTTTACTAATATGAAAATAAAATCCTTAATATCATGACATTTTCTAACTCTTGTCATAGATGGCCAGGGCCCTTGCCCGGCTGGGTCACATCTGCTATGGAAGGACCGGGGGAGCCAGTGTGGACAGAACACTACCTCCCCTTGAACACTTGATGGAAGGTGGATAGGTGAATTGGCAACACTAAATTTTGTATTTGCCCTGCGATGGACTGGTGCCCTGTCGTGGGTGTGCTCCTGCTTTACCCCATATGCTAGCTGGGATAGGCTCCTGCGACCTAGGTTTGAATTAAGTGGGTTTGATATGACATTTCCTACCAAAAGCCTAGCATATTTTACAACCCACAATATTACACCAAAAGTCATAAATAGAAATAAACAGAGTGCTTTTTTTTGGAGCCGTCTGGTGTTAGAATATCATGCATGAATATCATGTATATCATGCAAAGACCAGGGTACCCTTCAGGGTCTTATTCTTTTCATCAGTGACGTTTGTAGGTTGCCAGCTGTTCTAACCAGGATTTCTTGACAAAAATTGCAGTGTTTATAAAATAGATTAATTAAAAAAATCTATTGATTAACACTTAACACACCATTGTAGTTATTTTTATGATTGTGCTCTTTTCTACATGTTGGAGTATTATAGAAAGGATAGCAGTAAACAGGATATTAACATTGTTACTTATGTATATAAATTACAATAATTTATTTAAATGACTGAATCAGTTTACTAAATAAAAATGCTCATTTACTACCATAATGGAAAATACATGGCCACAGCACATTTCTGCTATAACATATACTGTAGTTCAGAAGCCTTTATTTTCTGTTGCCAATTTTTAGAACATAATGATGAAAGTAAAATTAAAAAATACTTTAATATTCTGATAAAATGGAAAAAAAAAATGATTAATAAGAAAAAATCAGTTAATTCCTTAAAAGTCTGTCACATAAAGCTTCCTTGTGTTTTCATTGCTACTCCCTCCTTAAGCAATTGCACACATATAACTTTCAGCCTACGGTGCTTTCTCTTCTCTGCCCTAAACCTTACTTAACTGCCTCCTTGTTATTAAAATTTTTATTGTGCATCTGATTTATTGAGTACTTCGAAGTTATATGACATGAAACATATCATGCTTCGTCTTCGAGTAGTTATTTTCCAACTATTAGTGCATCACATTTAAACATGATCTAATTTTGGCTTGGCCTTTTTATTTGCTGTATATATGACAGCAAAAACACTCAAATCATACCTGTCTTCATTTATTTCTAAAACATAAATTATTCATCTCTAATACAGTGTATGTGAGAAATGTATAATGCAGATACATCAGCCACTCTTTATTTATTTATAGTAGCTAAATTATTACCTCCACAAATACTTTGTGCCATATTTTATCATCAGAGTTTACACACTATGTTTACAGCATACATTTATTGATATAAAATACATGTCTATTTTTCAGTTACTTTCACCTTTATAAAACATTTATAGTGAGTCAACCCACAAAATCAACATTTTATCTTCTAAAAAATGATAATAATGCCCAGACCCTATAAATCACAATACACTTTCAATATAAAAATGAAACCATGCCAGCCTTTGGAAAAAAAAACAGCAGACCTTTGTTACTGTGTTAAAACTGTTCTCTTTTTCAAATTCTTACTTTAGTCATTGTTCAATGAAAAAGCAGGTATCAGAATTTGTAGAAGCAGAATGTCTCAATGACCTGGGGTGTTCAGTGGACAGTCATATATGGCTTTGAAACAACGGCCTTAAGATCCTGCCACAGCATCTCAAACAGGATGAGGTGTAAACTTTGATTTGGCCACTCCAAACTTTTCAATCTGTCCTGTTTTAGCGACTCTGTAGCAAGGCTACATGATGTATACTCTGGTCCTCTTCTTTCTGTCAGGTGTGTCTCAACAGTGTGCAGTAGTTTGTGATGTTTGTGAGAATTTATACAGGCACCGGAGGTGGTGACTACATTTTGAGGACCCTATTAAGTGAGGCTTCCATCTGTGGAAGGTTTCTATCCTGGTTACCATGACAACCAAAGAAGGAAGTGATGTTTAAAGAATAAACTTGTTAACATTTTGAGGGCTTTTTTTGGGGAGATGGGGATTCAAAAGAAGCAGACAATTGCAGCTGTCAGTGCCAAGAAGAAGAGAAAGCTGAGCATTTCCCAAGGAACATTCATTATCTGAAGAACATACAGAAACTGAAGGAAAACTATTAAAGAAGTTAGGCTTCTGTATAAGTCTTAGTGTGTTCTTGGGTGGATCCCGTGGTTAGATGAACTTGATTTTTGTTTCTGGGATAGCACTGTTTCGAATAAACAAGTATGGTGCATACTACAACTTCGGGCTGTATCTAAATATCCATTTTTTTTCTTATTTGAATGTTGTGCTGGAGCCCAGCCGGGATGCCCAGGAGGACAAGAGGAGGACTTGTGCCTCCTCCAGAACGCGAGGGGGCGTCCATCTTGGTTATGTTGGGGGCCTCGGGTAAAGGGCTTGGAAGCCCAGCCCTGTAGGGACCCGTGGCCACTGCCAGGCGGCGCCCCAGTGCCTGATTATCCCGGCACTTCCGCCACACCAGGAAGTGCCGGGGAAGACGACGGGACACCGGACGGCTTCAGTGCGCAGCGGAACTTCCGCCACACGGGGGTGTGTCTGCGGGAGATTGCCGGGAAGCAGCTGGAGCCCATCCGGGTTCCTATAAAAGGGGCCACCTCCCTCCAGTCAGCAGTGGAAGTCGGGTGGAAGAGGACGGAGCTGGAGTGAAGACTGGAGGCGGCCAGGAGAAAGAGAGGCACAGGACTGTGTGGCCTGGATATTGGGGGAATCGGTGCTCGAAGCACTGGGGTTTGTGACTGCACTAATTTGTAAATATTGTACAAATAAACGTGTGTTGGGTGGAACTATGTTGTCCGTCTGTGTGTGTCCAGGCCAGCGTTCACAATGTTCATGTTAATTTCTGCTTTTGTCTATATTAAATATGGGGGTAAATGTTGATACCTTGTACAGGAGGGTATTATTTTGTTGTTTTATTGTGTATAGACATGTACTGGTGGACAGCCAGGACCCTTAACTGGCTAAGATGCCCGGGGAGAGAACAGGCACAGGGCCTTATATTTCATGGACCATCAGATGCAGCCCCCCCAGAAGTTGCAGTGGTGCCTCAGATTCCCACAGGGTTTCATGGGACTTGGAGTTCAGTACAGCCCTGTTGGGTTCCATGGGTGCTGCGAGGCGATGCAACAGGGATTGAGGAACCCTACTTGTTGGGCATCCGCCATACCCGGAAGTCCTTCTGGACCACGCTAACTTGTCACCGGACGTACTCCCAGGTACAGCATAAAAAGAAGATAGCTGCCTTCATTTCAGGAGCCATTGTTGGGAGGAAGAGGAATGAAGCTTGCTGGATGAGCGCAGGTGAAAAGAGAGAGAAACAAAGACAGAGAGATGAAAAGTGCAGTGTGCCTTACTATTGTACTGGGTTGTGAAGATAAAAAATGGTTTGGGAAGAATTTCCCACACCTGAATAAAAGCCTGTGTGTTGCTGAACTTGTATCTGCATTTGATATTTCTTTTTGAAATATCTTGTGATTCTTTAAAAATTGTATTCATACAGTATATTAAATAATAAAAGATAAAATTCAGGGCTAGTGCATGCATAACAGGATTCCTAGGGGAGGATTACTTTTGTACTCTACTCATTGATAGCACCCTAGCAAATATCACACAGACTTGGGGAATATCTAGGCATTTTTATAGCAAAATATGTATGCTTTTCTGACACAATCACATTTAATAATCCAGTTCAGTTCTCAATGCCTGCTTCATTGAAGTCCCATTTGTGTCTGGGCCTCACTGTACCACTTGTACCCCATCTACCAGTAGTCTTATATGAAGTAGTTGGTAAGCTCTGAGTAGCAGTGCAGAGATAGTGGAGACAGAAATAAACACACCAAAAGAAAACTGTGCAGTTAATAGAGAATAAACGACAGCACTTGTGATGACAGCACACTGCCCTTATCATCTGTTTCTCACAGCATTATCATAAACAGGACTAAAAAAGAGTTGTGTTGGAAGACATTTTCTTGTACCCTTTAACAACCTGGTATGGAAATGTAGAGAGGAGATTAGCATAGATACCTGCCAAAACCATCTAGCTAATGATTTTGTCAGGGACAGAAACATAATAATGATTATATACCTGTAAATTATTATTTAAACGCAACTTTATGCATGACCCTGTATTTGATATACTTTGAAAGTGAACCAAATACATGCAATGTGTTTACATCTCATAAACAAATAACACAATTTTTCAACTGTTCATGCTCTTAGCCTTTATTCAGATTGGGTTTGTAAGTGAAACATTCGAGGGACTACTGCCTCTTCTAGAGAAGGTCTCGGTCCAGAGTTGTAGGCAGACTCCCAGGACATGAAGTTACATTGAAAGCTGCCTGGGAAAGATGTGCATTGGAAGTGGCAAATTACATTGCAATTACAATGCAGATGGGTTGTGTTTACTACAGAGCCAGGCTTTGTGAGGACACAGAAAGAAAACAAATGGAGTGCATAATGGAAGGATAAATACAATACTCACCCAAGATAACGGAGGGTAGTTGACCCAGAATTTTAAATGGATTGATTGTTTCTCTGTGAAATAGGAATGTGGGGCTAGGAGTACATGGAAAAAATCCAAGAAATAATACACTTGCAACATCAAGTTAGAAGAAGGATGACAAGTCTTTTAAGGATACCCAAAATTGCTACAGGGAGGTCTAGGAGGATAGCTCCAGGAGTTGCAAAGGTCATACCTGACCCTAGAAGGTTATAGCAAGAGATTAAATGGCCATTCTGGACTCAGAACATTGTTCCTTCTGTAAAGAAGAGTGTTTTGCTGGTGAGAAGAAGGAAGGCTAAAGAAAAGAGAAGAAGATGGAATGTTGAAGAGAAGGAGACCTAAAATAGTACATTAAGATACTAAGTCATCAATAGGCAGATAAGGCTGTTGTGTTTTGTTATAGACCGCCCCCTTGGGTTTCCACTGTTTATAATTTCATGAAAATCTTTGAAGCATACAGAAATATTATAATTAGATTTTTTGGTTTTAGAATATAATACAAAATAAAGGAATATGATGCCCAGACACTATCTGATCATCGCGTCCCTTAAGTTGTATTATTATTAAAAACACCCAGCAGTTCTAAAGGCTGTGCAGAAAAGTTTAACCAAGTGCATCCTCATACTTTAGGATCTGTGCAGCGACACACCAGCTTTCTAAATATTGGTGGCCATGTTATACTGCAATAAGTACACGATTATGAAATCTATTAAAATATGCACTGCCGTTTAGAGCAGATGTGAGCAATCTCATTCCTAGAGGGAACCTAGAGGTTTTTGTTCCAACCCAGTTGATTAATTAGAAAACAATCCTTGCCAATAACAGATCTAATTTAATTTAATGGCACGTTAGTGTTTAAACACTGCAATGTCAGGTCATTCTTATATCGTAGATCTTTCCTTTCTAAGGATGTTGTCCAAATGATTTTTAGCCTTATAACGGATAAGTAATTTTCAGTCCATCACATTTTTCTATTCAATTTCCTTCTAAGTGTTTTATTAAACCAGATAGTGCACCATAAATGAACACAGGCGTAAATGGAAACAAGCTAGATGGAGAACTGATAGTTCCTTTGGCATTTGCATCTCATTTCTAACAAGGAGCCATTCAAAAGAGCAAATGCAGATGTTTAAGAATAAAATAAGAAAATAAGTGCTTGAAATCTTAAAATGAGAGACAACCAAAATGAAGCAGAAAAATGTAACTTGAGCAATAAGTGCTCTATCAGCAATAATTTACTTCTCATTAAGCAATTGGGTTGGAACAAAATCCTGTTAGGCACCACAGCCCTCCACATACATAGAAAGGGGTATGTGCATAAAAGTGCCAAAGTGTTTTTATTAAAACAACTCAAAAGCCAAACAAAATTACACTTTTTATCGGCTAACTAAAAAGATTACAATATGCAAGCTTTCGAGGCAACTCAGGCCCCTTCTTCAGGCAAGATGTAATCAAGTGTAATGCTGTAATGCCTGAAGAAGGGGCCTGAGTTGCCTCGAAAGCTTGCATATTGTAATCTTTTTAGTTAGCCAATAAAAGGTGTCATTTTGCTTGGCTTTTCTCTACATTCATAATGGCTAACACGGTACAACACCCTAGTACTACTTAAAACAACTCAACAAAACAACAGTTGCGAAAACAGTGCAGTGCTCCAGTCCAATAAACAAATAATCCATAAAAAGAGGGTAAAGTAAATCCTGTTAGGCAACGCAGCCCTCCAGAACTGGCATTACCACTGGCTTAGAGAGATCCTTTCCCCTTAATTTCATTTTTTGATAAGTTAAGCATTTTTTTCTTTCCTTCTTGATTTTTTTTAAGTTTACGACTACAAAGATAATTAATTTCACCTGCTAGAACTTGAAGAAGTGGAAGAAGTGAGCTGGAGTTGCACTGTTGACACCTCTCCTTACTTTTATAGAAATACGACACCCAAAATAAGGAGGACTTCAATTAAGCACTTCTGAAAAAATCTCTTGTGAACAAAAAATTGAATGTGCTCAAAGGTAATCAAACACTTGAACTGTAAACCAGCCTCTTTCTATTCATATGCATAACTGGAGTATCCCAGGATTAGTTAGCGGCAGTCTGTGAAACTGCACAGATGAACTGACCTTCTGCTTGATGAAGAATCTCAGATACGCGTGAGTATGAAGCATACTGTCTTCCTGATAATGTCTTCACTCACTTTTTTAACTTTTAATTTTTAATTGTACTCCTCTCTAATTGCACTTTGCCATACTCATATCACATAAAGCTCAACTTTAGTCAATGAATACTAGGCTAGACTTGTGAGTAATGAATGAGGGGGGAGACACATTTGAGCATGTTCCATTTTTGTTCATGACAGTGTTTTTTTGAAAGTGATTTATTTAACAGCATTTTAGGAAAAGTACTTATGTTTGAGACATTGTGAGAATAAGACTGGATGACGGCATGTGGATTATGGGACACAAGTAATGTAAGAAATATTTGTGCACATTTTCCATAATGTTTGCTGCTGTCCAGCATTGGTCACCATAGACACCTGTTCTATCAGATTCTTTGTTATCTCTAGTCTGCATGAAAATGTGAGATTAAAAATTTTGCTTGCCCATCACTACAAACTACACGGAGTAAGTAATACATAAAAAAATATTCCTTGTTAGGTGAAGTACTAATAAAGTACCAATAGATGGTGTACTTTTTTAAAAATAAAGGCAATCTATTCTATTGGATGATTAAAAAAGGACAACACAAATTAAAAAGATGATGAAACTGGGAAGTTTGATAAAACACAGGTGTATAATTCTTCTGGTGAGTTGCAAACTAGGAGACTTCTTCAGCAGGTATCTGATTTTTTATTTTAATTTAAATAGACGTTACATTTAGCAGTTTGGGGATTTTCCTGGCCCCCCCTCATTTTGTCAATGACATTTAATGACTGGCTATTTGTTATATAAGCTTTATAGATAGTGAGGAAGGTGGTGGTGGTGAGTGAGAATAAAATTGTGTGAGGTTGAAGTAAATCTGACTTTTGAAAAATGAGAGTTGTCTTTTTTAATCAGTCATACATTTTCTTTTCTGACTTTTAAGGAAGTTTTTTTTTTGTACTGTGCTCTGCATATTTCTTGGTAGCGAGTTACAGTGCCAAAAAAGTTATTTTGTTAAAAGACAATGATTCACATTGTCTAAAAAACATCCAGAAATGTTTTTTGGATAATTTGAAGTAGTCACACTTTATAATTAAATGTTCATACAGTATACAAATTGAGGCTGCTTATTGTATAAATATGCATTTTTTCACTTAACTATTATTGATTTTTGGTAACAATAATTAAGCATGGCTATCATCAGTACATCTTTGTGTTTATCTCTTCATTGGACACTTTGGGTATCGTTGGTCCCAAAGTAGCAATAAGGCAAAGTTTGCCCTTTGTCTTCTGACAGCTTCTCCTACTCAAGTTGACAGGTTGAAGAAATTAATCCTGTTTAGTCTTGACCAGAGAATGCTCCACTGGGACCTAATAAAGATCTTCAAAATCCTCAAAAGGATCAATATAATCGATCCAGAAGAATACTTTCAATTAAGCAATTAGACACATACTCAAAGAATAAGTGTACTTAGAATGGAAACCGGAAAGCACTTATTAAGATAGTGGGGTCTTGGGAATGTGGAATAAACTATGAGCATGCAAGTGACCTGTTAGCTACTGATGCCCAAATAAAAGCAGTAAAGGGAAACAGGTACAGTGTTGGCATTCTCTCATTAGAGAACTTGAAGTGTTTGCTTTTGTAAAATGTTAATCAAAGGTTTTTTGCCTTGTGGCATTTTCTTTCTTTCACTTTCCTTTAATTTTGCACCCACAAGGTAAATTGGATTATTTTGAGCTTCAGCAGACCCCATTGCTCAAAACAAGCTTTTGCTGCCTTGACAATAAGCATGCTCTATTACAGTGGTGTGACAGTGCGGGTTGGCTACACATTCCCAGTTGATCTAGGGAGCCTCTTGAATCCACTACCGCTAATCACGTACCTGAGGGCTGAGCCAACCAATGAGGACAAACACACATACATAGAAAGGGGTAGGTGCATAAAGATGCCAAAGTGCTTTTAATAAAACAACTCAACAAAACAACAGTGGCCAAAACAAAACACTGCAGTGCTCCAGTCCAATAAATAAATAATCCATAAAAAGAGGGTGAACGTAAAGTTTAAAAAAAATAAATAAATAATCCATTTAAATCAGAGGTTAAAACCAGAGACAGACCATGAAAAAATGAGCCCCAATGCTTCCTCCCCAAAATCCGAGATAGATGCAGTCAACCTTCACATCCTGGCTCAGGTCCCCATTGCCTGGCCTGCCGCAATTCTGGGGCACCACGCAGAACCGCATACGTCTCCTGCCACCAGCCCTCGGTGTCCACGGGAACACCGCATATCAGGACACTCCACTCCTTGGCAAACACTCAGCAGAAGTGCCCCTTCCGCAGCCTCTGGCTCTTGGAGACCCAGACTCACACCCAACCACCTGACTCACTCTGTTCAGTATGTGCACTCTCTCCATCTCCATCCCCTACTGTGTGTCTCTTCTCGTTTCACTCTAGCTGGTCAGTTTATCCTTTCTTCTTTCGTCTTTTCCCCAAAATGACACACCGCAGAAAGCTGATGAAGCCACTGAGACAGACCGCAGCCTCACATGCTGGTGCGTCTCACACCAATTACTTCATAAACATCCCACACCTGTGTGTGAATGCACACCCATGGAAATCGAGCCAGCCAATTAATTATTAATTAAAACAGGCTTCTGATTGTTAAGCAGCAGACCTGCTTTACCACACGTGGTCCTCAAACTCAGTGCTGGGGACTGGACTCCTAGCCTAATTAAACAAGCTATTATTTCAGAATTTCTGTGAGTACACTCTTAAAAATAAAGGTGGTTCTTCAAAGCGATGCCATAGGAGAACCATTATTGGATTCCAAAAAGCCCATCGACATGAAGGTTCAAGAAAGAACCTTTATTTATTTAGATTCATAACAGGCTCCATCTAGTAAATAAAAATGATTACATGGTAACATATTTGTGAAATACTAATGGCTCATGGTTTTAAAATAACTCTTGGTACATATGATAACACTGGCTATCTGTTAGTGTCCTGCTAGGTAGCCTACCATACATCAAAGATTTTAGTAATATATATATTGCTCTACTGTCCCTATTGTATTATTAATATGTAGCCTTAGAATACCTAATCTCACAGACTTACCACTGTATATAACTTATCCCCACCTTCCCTTCTATATCTATAACCTCAGGCAATTAGATGTAGTAAAAGACAAGCAGGAGTTAAGTTACACATAAAATAATGTATTACTGATAATATTCATAAATAATAACAAAATGCAAAGTACATTTGAATATTGGCAACCATACAACCTGATAAAATGGTGATGTGTAATTCAGGTGGCACACAGACTTGCAGTTACTTAAAATGTCTCTAGTTAAGGCATCGTTGGTGCTCAGCTTTCAGCCACATGTCTGTTCAATATGGCTGCTGAGCTGTGCTCTTCATTGTGTTGTCTTCATCATCACAGGTTAGCAAGAGAGATGCTTCTTCATATGTGGGTCAGTCAGAGATGCTTCTTCATATGTGGGTCAGTCAGAGAGAGAGAATGTGGTTGAGCAAGTACATTTATAGATGTTCTCTCCAATTCCTAGAACCAATAGGACATCATGGTACTTAAAGGCCTCTGAGACTAGCCAATTCCAAACAGCCATACCTCAGACCAATGGGTGAAATAGAACATCTTATCTCCTGCCCCCAAGACCATATATTACACTAACCTGGCTTTGTGTGGGGATGGGAGAAAAGACTTTAGCAAAGAAATGCTCATCAAACTGGTTTAAGACACATCCCCAAATCCTGTCGTAAAATTACAAAGAAAAGTCGTAAACATGGGGGATAAACAAGAATGCCTCTCACCAAGGTACCACTAAATTATAAATAAAGACATACAAAACATTTATCAAGTTATATGTAAAATCCTACATCACAACACATGGTAACATATTTGTGAAATACTAATGGCTCATGGTTTTAAAATAACTCTTGGTACATATGATAACACTGGCTATCTGTTAGTGTCCTGCTAGGTAGCCTACCATACATCAAAGATTTTAGTTTTTTCTACATATTAGGAAATTTTTCAAAGCACAAGAAACCACCTTAATAAGTAAAGTGCACTTCCCAGAATGAAACGGTGCTTTGTCAAGCCACAGATTTCTACAAGAAACTGCACAACCCAGTAAAGACCATAAAATGGCATTAAAAAAAATCATTATTTTTAAGAATGTGGGATCGGTTTAGAAACTAGAAAACTAAGTTTGGTAAATTTATATTAGAATGTAGCAAGCATTTCTGTATGTTGCATATGGATAATTTAGTGTTTTTTACAGCTTAGGTTGTAAGAATGTAATCATCCTGAATTTCATCCTGTTTTCCAGGAGTTCTGGTTATTTGATCCATTATTTACTAATAAGCACGTTAATGGGCCGACGCTAAAGTTGTTGTATCCTTTCTGCATTCAGTGTCATTTGCCTGGATATCTGCTCTGCTCTTTTTCAATTGTCATTATTAGGATACAATTAAGGGAGCAAACTACACAAACAACAAAAGGGAGTTAAGCATTTCAAGGTACAGCAAACATACATATGTTTTTAAATGTGTTACAAATGTGAAATGCAGAAAAAGAGAAGACCAGCTAAATAAATGAAAACATTTAGGGGTAAAATGATTCAGTGATTGTGAAACTGATTGAAAAAAAAAGCCTGCACCGAAATGGGATCCTTGGCACTGAGTTTGGGAACCACTGCTCTAATAGTTTCAGCAGAGCAGTAAGTGTTTACATAATATCTGGTTTCCCTATTATTTTTCTTATCAGATTGGGTGATGGCAAGTTCTATCCTTCCAGGAAACAATTTCAAAGTTTTTAGGTCTTCAGAATTCCATGCCATCAAGTTCTAACACACCAGAAACCCAAAAGCAAAACAGATACTTCTGGCAATCCAAAACTGCTAGCTAAAAGTGTAAAACTGTTGCCACTGAGGTAAGGGAGGCCCAAAGGTTCCCCAAATAAAACCCCCACAAAGCCTGCCACAAAAAAAAAAAATCATTTTTTGGAAAGTATTTTGCATTTTTAGGTTAAACCAAACTGTTATCTTGCATTGTGTTGTTAAATGACTCAGTGCCCATTACTGAATTTGCAAAAAAATATTATAACAGAGTGCATGAAGCTCTTTAGTGGCAGTACTAAAAGATGGCTATCATTTCTGCGATGCAAGATGAATGTCTGGGAGCAGGCTGGGCAAAGCTAAATATTTGAACAGCAGCGGTCCATCAGCAGGGTCTGAGAGAACATCATTTAAATTAGGAGCGTTCAGGAAGGATGGCTGAGACTTTCTTAGGAAACTACTAAATCAGAACTCCACACAGGCTTTAGTGCTTCCCCTTATGAGTATCATCTAAATGATAATGGCAAGTGTAAAGCGATTGTTAATAATACTGTAAAGCTAACAGTGTTCATGTTGGGAGCAGTGCATCCCAGTCATATCTTGTTCCCAGTTTGGATCAATTTTTAACTTATTTATTTATGTCTCGCTAGACTCTTAGAATGCAGTTTTGCTGTATGTAGCCCATTATTGGAAGGATCCTGTGACACGGTGGGGATTTCGATTCCCAGCTATCAGAAGGAGTGTACAGGAGCCAATGGGAGATCAGCATGCACTTTAAAAGATACTTTAGTGGGAAACAAAATGGTCAAAATGAAGCAGACAGCATTAAAGTAGATATGTGTTATGAAAAGTGTTGTCTCTGCATGATGCTGGTGTAGTATGTGTTTGAAGCCTGTGTATTCTTCTGTAATTCAATTTGTACGGCTAGCATACAGTATGCACATCATAACTGATAATATTCTTCACAAGTTATTTATTGTATATTATGTAGTCTCAGAGTAAGATTTCAGTGTTCAGCCAACAGGACTCCTCCGATTACCACAGGCTATTTCACACACTGACCATAAGTCTATTAACAAAGATGTGCTGAGCAACCCGCCAGCTCCAGACCCAGATAGAAATAATGATATGCAGTATTTGAACAAAAATAAGTATATAAAAACAAAGGAGTCTCAAAATATTTTACTATTATGTTAATGCCACCATAGTTTTCCCCTGAATTGCAGGAACAGCAAGGTCACTGAAAAACTATTTATTTGAGTAGTTTCTGACATCAATAGAAAATCATAAGGGTTTAAATTGAATTTTTTAGGTTGGGGGCCCAACCTCTACCTTTGTGGTGGGGCCCACAAATTTTACACTATGCCAGTGGTTGGTGTGTATTCTTTTACAAAAAGGACAACATCTTTTTGGAAACACATTGCCTCAGGATAATTAGATTTATTTGTTTAATTAAGTTTATTTTGATTAAATCATTCCAGCACAAATCTGAAGAGTTGACAGTCTGACTATGCTTGCAGGTAGAAGCATTATATATTGTAATTTTTGTTAGATTTAATTGGAACTTTTTTGAAACCTAACATTTCTGTGGCTCTAAATGAGGAAATATCATCTGGTTATATTTACTTTGCTGAAGCCTACACTCCTGTTCTGTTTGTTAGATCTTACCTAAATGTGAAACAAATATTTTTTGGCATTTGGTACACTGTATTATACAGTATGTGGATTATCAATTGTCCTTGGAATTTATGAACTTTGAAACTATTAACAAATTCCTGTCCTCTCCTGGTTATTGTTTTTTATCACACCTCACAGCATAAAGAAAAAAATTCTTAAGTGATCTGCCTAAATTATTCACTTTGTTAAGCTCCCTTAGGCTGGTGGTACATTACACACTTCCTAGTCAGAGGCATGCCATACTTAATGACTACACTTGCTGGATTTTGACGCTTTAAGGATGTCAGATTACATGACTAGGATTGGCAGGAAATTATGAGACTCTGTGATGAGGTTTGAACACATTTTCAGATTTTAATAGTATTGTAAACTTGGTACATTGTGACCATTAACGTGCAGCCTGACTCTGCTGGTTCCTGTACAAATGTTTTCCAGGTATGGGGAGTTCAGTCACAATCTTGGCCCTATCTTTTCTCTGTTCTGGGTTGGTTCAACAAACATGAGACATAAGAGAGATGAGCCTTTCTTCTGTTTACCCAGTCCAGTTTTCCTTCTTTCCACACAGTATGCATTATACTTCTAGTACACGCTCTTTGGTTGTCAGCCCTGCTACCTGAGTCTCAGACCAGTCAGACTGTGCCACTGGGGATATCAAATTGCACAACTGTTGGTGATGGGAGCATGCTGAGGCTGCAACCGACTTGCCAAGATGATGTAAATGAAGGCTATGATACAAAATCAATGGGAAAGCTGTGTAATGATACAGAGGGTTTAACCAGGCAATTATATTTCTTAGCGATTTCAGCATAAAAAAATGATGTTCTTAATAGTTTTAAAGATTTTTCATGTAAGGAAGACAGAATTTTTGAGACAATGTATTTTATCATGGCAGTGGAGAGTGGTGCCACGTTACAAGTTGATTAACCCATGCAGGTAATACACATTATTAATGGCCTATAGTGTTTAAGCTTAGGGCTGACTCTCTGTTCATGTTTTACAGTGTTGAATTGGTGCAGTTTATCTACTCTCCTGGTGAGATGCTAGATCTGGTATGCAAATCTGGCTTATCTGTTGAGAAAGCACATAGCAGTGATATGGGCCATTCAGTTTATAAAGTCAGTGCATTTTCACAGGTGCAGTATCTTTTTCTGTTCTTAAAAGTAAGCATCAATTTGGCTTTAGAAAACCACCATTGCCATCTTCATCAGAAACTTTTGTTGATTACTATAATCCTTCCCTTTCCTTAGCCATAAAACAACTAATTTAATACATAGACATTTCTCCTTTAGGTGTATAGCTCCCTACATCTTTGGCCCATGGTCTCTCAGGATTTTTATGATCATTAAAGGACTTATAGAGATGCACTCCATGCATCCACCAATCTATCTAGTTGGAGAGTTATCAAAAGTGTCCATAGGAATTGAAGTGCTTTGTTCCATAGTTTAAAAGATACTTCAACATGAACCTTACTCCCTTAAATATTTTCTGCTGCAGAGTATAAAAAAAATCTTGACTTTTTCCTTGATAAAATCAAAACCTAAAATATTCTTATCAGTCCTAGTTTTCCATCATTTTATATTGCTCCATTCCTTCCTCTCCTTCCCAATTTCTTCAAATAATTTCATCTTTAGTAATCTGTAAATTTAATTTATCTCTCTATTGAATGCTAACTTCACTATATTTATTAAATCCTTTGTTCATGTAATAGTACAAGTTGTGAACACAATGATAAATACATTCCTAGATATTATCTTTAAGCCAGCTGATTTGAAAGCTGTTTTTGTCATTCTAGCTAAACAGTCCCATCCTGACCCTCAATATCTCAATCATTTTCATCCAGTCATTCACAATACCTGAATGTATCATAGTGTCACAGCTCAACAGTTATTTAACTTCCAGTTGCACAGCTGTGCTCCAGGCAACGGCACAGCTGTGAAACTGGTTTGCTCAGAATAACTAATCATTTACTTAGAGAAGCAGACTCTGGGCTAATTAGCATTTTAATTCTATTAGACCTTCGCACAGCACTTGATCACAACACTTTATTTTAAATTGTAGAGAGCTTACTGGATATGTCAGACACCTCTCTCTTGGTTCAAGTCCTATCTCAGTGACAGGCAAGAGTTTGTCTTTCTTATCACCAGCCGGCCAGCTTAGCACCAGTTTCACAAAGAGTTCCTTGAGGAGTAGTCCTTAGCCTTTCCTGTATCAGTATGCTTTTCCTTGTTCATATTACTCACAGACTTTGCCTTAGTTATTAATTTTATGCTGGCAATGCTTGGATTTATTTCACTGTTAGAACTGAATGCTCATTAGAGATTTTCTGGGTCACAGCCTACCTTCAAGTTTGTTTTCAGTTATTCTAAGGCCAAGGTTAACAAATTAATTGTTGTTGCTGTTAATCTGGGTAATAACAAAATCGTCCCTTTGTATGACATGAGGAACCTTGGCATGGTGTTAAATTCCTCACTTTCTTATTGAATTTGCATAAATAACATAAAGAAAATTTTTACTATCATCTTCACAAGATCTTTGGTGTTCATTTCTGTGATTTACATAATTAAAATGTATTGTTACAATACTCATTGCCAAGTCATTTTTAATTTAAACCCTCATGGCTAAATCTGTCTTCTGATTTTTGATACCAGTTTTCTTTATTTCTCTTCTTCAATTAGATAGATAGATAGATAGATAGATAGATAGATAGATAGATAGATAGATAGATAGATAGATAGATAGATATACTTAATTTGTCCCCAAGGGGAAATTAAGATATTTTAGAACCACAACAAACAACAACCACTCCAAACACAAATAATTTCTTTCACTGACTTCAGTGACAAGTCAAGTAAAATGACACCTCTTATTGGCTAACTAAAAAGATTACAATATGCAAGCTTTAGAGGCAACTCAGGCGCTTCATTAGGCAATATGTCAACACCCTAGTACTTTCACTGACTCCCAAAAGCTGTTTATTCCTATGTAGTTATAAGATATTTGCCAACAGTAATTTTGTAGTTCCATTCATGAATGCAATGCGAGCATGCACTGATACAGTGCTTTCTTGCACCCACCACACAGAACCACCTCAGGATCCCAAATTAGGACCCAAGTGCTGCTGTGCATTGGGTGACACCTCAGCACTACATTAGTTCAAATGGAGTGGAACAGGGTGAAGTTTTTTTAAAGTAGATGGAGTGCCAAACCTACCACCAATCCCTGAGTTTTCCCTACCAGTTGGTGGACCTGCTTACAGGGCTGGATGCAGGTTAACATCATACCCAGAACAGAGCAATTGGAGGTTAAAGGACTCACAATGGCTAAATGGAGTGGAATCACTTCTGGCACTTATAGGATTCAAACTGGCAACTTTCCGATTCCTGGCGCAGATGCTTAGCCTAAGAGCCACCACTCCATCCCACTTATATAAATACAGTAAACATAAACATATTTTTTTAGCTGTTCACCTTCTTGTAGAAATAATGGTACCTGAATAAGTTTAAAGCCAAATTGCTTTTTAGCAATCTGTTGTAGGACAGACTGTCATTAGCCACTTTGGTTTGCTTTGGCACACAAGATTTCTGCTTAAGATGTAACTTCCTCTTATCACTGAAACTTAACCTCAGCTATAGTGTAGTAAGTGTATAGTAAGTTCTCTTCACATGGACCCTCATTGGAATGCATTTTCTGGGTCTAATCTGATAGGACTGGTCAATGACAGGCAAATAAAATCCAGAGATCTTTTCGTGATGCACCACTTAAACACCTGGTAAATGATCACAGAGCCATAATTGCCCATTGACAGCTTTGATGGGCAGAACTGACCAGAGGTGTTGGTTCAAAATGCAAGCATTCCAACTAAGAATGACATTTCCAAAACTAGCTGAAGTTGTTTTATGACTTTGGTCAAGTGTTTAGTAGTCATTGTACTGCTGCAGGTGAAGTTTAGACTAATCAAATGACCCTTGATATATTGAGTGATGGATGAGAATCTACTTAAGCTTCTCTGCATTAAGGACTTCATCGATTATGATGAAATCATCAAGTCCATTTAGAGAATGCAGCCCCAAACCTGCAGGTAACCTCCACCTTACTTCTCTGATGGTTGTAGACATGTTGTGACCTCCAACTCTTTTATAGACAACCTGCCCCATGTTTGGCAATACTTCTCTGGGCTGAAAAGGAGTGTACTTTGGTTCCAGTAGTTTCTGTGAGTTCAGACATGATAACAAAACTAGCATTCCTCTTATTTCAAAGAGATATTAGTTTGATTCTCTGCACTCAGTTTCCATGACCGACCACTCCACTTCTGACCCTTAGCCTTGCATGTTACCTTGTGCTTCTTCAGAAGAGCTTGGACAGCACAACATGAAACTCCTGCTTAACATGAAATTTCTACTTGGGAGAGACATTGCTGATTCAGGATGTGTGCTGTTGCTATACTTACTCTTACCATGGTGTAAAAAATGATGATTAGAAGGTTATATATGAGAGAGTGGCAGATTTTAGTTTGGTTGTCTTATTTTGGTTTGCTTTACATCAATTAGATTTATCATCTGTTATCTTTGCTTAATTATGCAATATAGATAAATCAATCCATTGGTGAAAAACATATTTCCTTAGTTTGCCTGTGAACAGCTTAAATAATTCCTGTCAGTCAGAAAGAGTTTATCAGCTTTACATGGTATACTGTAAATATATTCAATACTGAACTTTCATATCCCAAAAATGAATTTTATAGGCCATTCTTATATTCTGTCTCTGATGATTCATCTTGACAATGTTTAGGGGAGTTTAGCTGACTTCAGATATGACCGTTTCTCTCAGATTTGACACTACACTGCTCAGTCTGAACGGTCACAGAAATCATTTAGTAAATAAAATCTAAGTGTATTTGTGAGATACTGCTTCTACACACACACAGCATACACAGTCTATTGTATTCATAAGATAGATATATAGCAGCAGAGAACCTACTAGAAGGTTATTCTGCACCATTTGTTCCTTGTTTGGTAATTACTCATAATATTTACAGTTAAGTCTATGTATAACTTTATATGTAGTGTACCTATATATTACACCTTACTGTTTATCATATATTCGTCTATTAAATACAGCCAAGTTTGGCATTTTCGGGTCTGCAACACATAGTTTCCTTCTGTTTTTATTATACAACTTTGTAAGGCTTGTTCTGAATGAATCATTACCTATCCAAATGACAGACTAAGACTGCAGTTTTAGATGGTAAAAAATGTGTGTATTATTTACTATGAATGATTATGCTCTCAAGCCTTTTCATTCCATCTAGACAATTAACTTGATAATTTTATTAGCTTATATGTCAAAAGGTAAAGGCATAATCATGACTCATTTGTGGATCATTGTCCAAAGATTTCATTAAAATACATTTATGTGTCAAACTGTTTATTCTAGAGGTAGAATGTTTGTTGAGATTTGTTTTTGTCAATTTCAGACTCGCAGTTGTTTTTGTCTTTAGTGACATATGTTGCTAATTCATATATGTAAACACTTAGTGCAAAACAAAATTAGTGTTAGTAGAAATAATTAAGATTTACAAATAAATAATGCAAAACTTACAAGCTTTATTATCTGAATTTTGTTAAAACATTTTCATATATGTTATGTCTCAATGTCAACATCATAGAATAAATAGCAATGTACAATTTAGCCCTCATTGGATGAGCAATAATTTCCAATAACTTAACAAAGGAAAAAGCATAAATTTGTATTAATGACAGCAAAAACAAAAAAGTGAGGACCTTAGAAACACACAAGGCTATATGGGTTTACAAATAAGACCAGGAATAAACAATCTAGGCATCTTTTTAGATTCAGAGTTAAACGTCAAATTGCTCTTTAAGTGTACTACTAAGACTGCAATTTTTTACTTAAACTTCACAGAAGTCAGATCTTTAATATCACTGCAAGATGCTGAAAAGTGAACTCATGCTTTTGTCTTTAGTCATCTAGATTATTGCAATGCACACCTTTCAGCATTAGTAAAAATTATATAAATGGGCTACAATTAGTCTAAAACACGGCAGCAAGACCTTTTAACTAAAAAAAGAAAATCTGAGCTTATCTCTACAGTCTTAGCATCATCACACTGGCTGCTTATGTCCTTTAAGATTGATTTTAAAATACTTTAAATTGTATGTAAGGCTCTAAAGAATCTAACACCTTCTTATATTTTGGACTGCTTGTTCCCCTACAATACTAATTGTATTCTTAGATACACTAAAACTGGCTTGCTCAGTATTCCCAGTGTGAAGAATAGAAGAACAGGTGAGGTGGCTTCCTGTTTCTATGTTTCAAAAATAATGAATGCTTTACCATTTTAGATGCACCGGACAAGTACAGTAAAATATTTTAAACAACTGCTAAAAATACACCTCTTTAATCTGGTTTTCTTGATTACTTAAGAAATTAATAGCATTAGTAGCATTTCCTCATACTGAGGGGAGGAGGAAATTGCTTATTTTCATAAAATGCAGTTCTATTTGGTGTTTTATAGGCTGGTCACTAATCACCACCTTTGTGTGTTTTCTTTCATACTATGAATGACTGCCCCCTGGCATAAGTATGCCACAGGCTCCAAAGAGGCTTGGAAGAGAATTTGGGTTAATGGTGACACTTTCAGGAACTGTAGAATTCCCAGTAGGTTCTGGGAGGTCTTTTTGCTTTAGAACCCCAAAGGTTTATTTTCTCTAATATCCTGCTGATTGAAGTTTTTATTTTCCTGTCCTCCCTCACCATGATTTGTAATTAAGCTGGACATTATGATTCTTTACTGTTATAAATAACTGTTTTTTATTTGTTTGTTTTGTTTAATTTTTCTTAATATTGTAAAGTACTTTGAGCTACATTCATTTATGAAAGTGTGCTTTTCTAAACAAATATTGTTGTTGTTAAAAGGTAATTACCAAAGTGTTCAAAGCCAGTGTAACAGTGATTAATATTGTCCTTGCAAACATTAAAGAAGATGCTGATGGTGGCAAAAAAAAAACAATCTAAGGGTCACAGAAAAATGCATTGCTTAGCTGCATTATTGCATATTTAAATCTTGAAGTCAACAATTAGATGGGGTTTCTGTACCAAAAGAAAGGGTGGCCAGCAATAAGACATGCTCAAAACAAGAAAGACAAAGAAGAAGCTGAAGTCTGCAAAATGGAATATACAGTAGCTATCTAAAAAGCAGTACGATTTACAAATAAATTAATGAAGAGAAAAGAGATCATTAAGAATTTTTACAGTGACAGGGAGAAAAGAAATGGTTATTGCTATTAAAAAACTTTACAGGTCCTGTTTCTATCCTGAAAAAATAACTAAACATGTTGAATCAAGGGGGTCTTTTGGCCAAAACAACAAGAATTTGCTTTACTCTCCGATTCATGTGTAGACCAAAGTATCTGCCTGTCAATAATGTACTACCAGATGTCAAGCAAAAAACACAGCACCAAAGGCAAAACTCATGCATCTGATTGTATCAAAGTGAAATTGTATGACAAGGAAAATACACAGTGCTCTCCTTTATACTGTTGCAGTAATGGCATCACCCGGCACGCACCTCCGGATCAACCATTCTACAACATGGTGCAAAACTGCGAAAAATAAAATAGCATTAAAAAAAAGATGTGAACTACCTACAGTGTCTTTAAATACTGTTCAAAAAGAGATTTTGAGTTCAGATTTGCATGGGATGTGGTGTGGAGTTTGTAGATATGATTAAAACATTATATTGCACTCCACAACACATCCACTGCCCCTTTCTCACTAGGAAATAAGCAAGCTCAGGCATCTCCTCTTTAATTTACTACATATTGGATGAGGATATTCATACATCAAAGCTATTCAATCAATTTCACTACATAATAAAGAATTTCACTTTACAGTATAAGAATGACATTTTTTATGTTTAGATCACCAAAAAACAAAAGGAACCAACTAACCTCTGAGGTTCTTTTCTCATTGTGGTATAAGAGGAAATATTAAAACCAGCTATGTACTTGTTACCTGTAACCTCTTACCTCTATCACTGTGCTGTACCTCATGTTCAACACAAGGGACCTCTTATTGCAGACTCCTTTGCTGACTGGAGATATATTTATTTTTATTCCCTTACTTCAGACCAGTTTACCACCAATAGAGAACTTCACAAGAGTATCCTCTTATGCCCTTAAGGAAGCAAAGTCAGACAAGGAATGAACAACATAAACCTCTTGGTGACACTAGCAATAGTCCCACGGAGTCAAGGCTTTAAGCATTAAATTAAAACTTATATTTATTTGCATAAACCAGCAATACACAGTAATTCAAAGAATCAGTGTCTATTCAGTCCAGGTAGTAGTAACAAGATGTCTAATGGCCATTCCATTCTCCATTGGCGTCGTCTATACCTAGTATAACAGTCAAAATTAAACAAAGTGACACACTCCTCACAAAAAAAAAGCAATCACACAAAACACCTGGCATACTGGTTTCCATCTCAGCGGGGCAGGCTGACATTATTTTTTGTAGTTTCTCACAGAACATGAAAATGTTTTAGACATCATTATCAGTGGCTCAAGGTTTGAAACTAAGTAAGCAACAACTGCCTTGAGCAAGGGAAGTGTGCTATATAAGTAAAATGTATTATTAATTATTATTATTATTAATAATTATTATTATTAAAGTATATAAAAATCTTTCAACAATTTAAAGCATCTTCTGTACAACATTCTTTTAAATTTAGGTAAAGTTTCTAAGGATCTCCTATATCTTTTTGACCTTTTCAAACCATTCAAAACAATATCACCCTATGAAAGTAATAGGCTGAAGTTTATCATCAAACCACCACTACTAATCCCACTGCCTTGTCTGCTATTTTTACAACTTCTATTCATATACTCTTTTTCAAATATTTTGACATTGATATATTTCCCCCTCTGTACATGTATATGCCACAGCTGTCAAGATGAATGTTGTTTTTGGACTCAAGTTGGTAAGTTCTATGATTTCCCATTTCCCCTTCATTATTATTGTTACTGTACAGATTGCAGATTCAAATGTCTCACTTCCAGATCTAAATGATATTGTTGGGGTAAATGTGCGGTATCCTGTGTAGAATTAAATTAATCTTTGTGTTCCTTCAGCCATTTGTGCCAATTTGAATCTGAAGACCTTTAAGCATTGCCTAGGCCCCATTGTGACATATGTAATCAGGATATGGCAGAGAGATATAAACAGTTAAGAGATATACCCAAATGCATTCACTCATATGTATAATATAAGACGTATTCTGGCAGCTGTAATTAAAATAAGCTTTCTTCTAAGTGAAAACAGTTTTCCTCCAATTAATGGAAGCTTTCTTCAACTGCATGGGTATTTCATTTAAAAGGTTCTCATTTTAGCAATGCAATTTAATTACTACACAAGACTAGCTCCTTGGAACAGGTATGTTCAGAATGGTGCCCTTAAGTGAACATGTTGTGAGTGATGTTTGTAGGCACGACACATGTGACATCATAGGTATTGCAGTTATGCCCTGTTGAATTAACTGACATTTCTACACTTATAATTATATACTAGACCAATAATCCACAAATTATAATTGACTGGGCTTGTGCTTGTTAATCATGAATTACTGACAGAGGTTGCCTCAGTATTAATCTGAGTTCACGCAATTTGGCAATAGCATGGTGGATAATCTGGAAGTTCTGGCCATGAATTATTCCAAAATGTTCAGTCTTGTATTGGTAGTCTTTTTTTGTTCCTTTTTCTTTTATTTGCAATTTTGCAGAGTACTAAGGGCCTGTGTGGTCTCAATCACATCTCTTCTACCCATTCATTTAGTTTTCACCCTTGTAAAATCAGTCTCTATTCTGTACTTTTTACTACATAAATCTTCTTATAAATCCCTTCCCCTCATTTCGCCATTATCTTGACATCTTAACTTATCCTCATCTATTTGCTGGCATACTTTCTTCAAAAATGCTAGTCATTCTATTAGGAACCATCATGTTACTCACTTTGGTTGTGTGCACAAGCTTTATTTCACTCCTCACAAAGTACACTTTATGAGGGTTTGTTCTCCTATTCTGTCTGTCTATTTTATAACTTCTCCCTTGGTGTCTTTGATTTGGTCAGTTGCAATGTTTCTATTGCCACAAATTCTTATTTTCTCTGACCTATCAGGCCTTACTTCTTGGGCACAGTAGTTGCTAGATTGCTTTTTGCCTACAGATGGAGGACTCCTGAACTCATCATACATTATGAAGAACTGACTGTCCTCTGTCAATAATTTGATCCTTCTAGAGCAGTCCACATTATAAATTAATGGGAGATCCATTGGCTACATTCAAAGCTGCGCTTCTGTTGCCTCCCTGATAAAATCCTTCATTAGCAGAAATTTATAATGCATTGAACACTCTTAATTGGGTGTGGCATTGTGGGAAGCTGTTTGTTGTTTTTACTTTATTTGTAAACCTCAGAGACATTATACAGAATATTCTGGGACACTTTCTTTCTGAGCATCTATTATACTGTTTTTTCCTTAAATTAGTCATACATTTCTTTTAATCTTTAGTGAATCTTAGCTTTCACAAGCCATAGAATAATAAAAATCTATTTTTGTAAAGTGTTACATAATTGTACTTTACATAATCGGGATATATTCATGTTGAACTTAAAAACAAAAACATGAATCCACACAAACATATGACAGTATTTGAATGTATGGAGACTTTTTTGCTAAGAAAGGTGCAATTTATAAGCTATTCAAACAATGCTTTAATTACAAAAAAAGCTTAATTTAAAATGTAGTAATCTAATAAAAATTAAATAAGGATTAAATTAGGCCTTATTTTTTTTTTTAAATATATATTAATTTAATGCCAGCACATATACTGTGCATGTGTCACTGATCACTCTCCTTGGCCATATTGGCTGCAGATCTTCAGTGTCCCAGTTTAACATAGTTCTTAGTTATTACTTGGCTCCAGCAGACCCCGTGACCCTGTGTTAGGATATAGCGGGTTGGAAAATGGATGGATGGATGGATGGATGGAAAGTACATAATGTATTTTATTTCCTTCTAAAATTTAGTCATGATGATCCAAGTTTAGAATATCATTAGAGGAATGTTCAAGACTGTGGTGTTTGAGATATTAGATGATAAACTCTACAGTTGTCAGTTCATTTCCTGTGTATTTCACTGTGTAACCCTGAACAAGTCAGTTAACCTGCCTCTGATTCAACTGTAAAAATACAAATAAATTGTTGCAACACATCCTGAAGTTGTACGTCACCTTGTATAAATATGTCAGCTAAATGTAAACTAATGATTTTAATTCTAATTTAATCTTTTCTAAAATCATATTTTGTAGATCAGAAGGGAGTCAACCTTAGGATCACATAAACTTTGTCATTGATTGAGGGAACACAAACATCCAGCAACAAGTCAAAAAAATAAATAGGTGCTCAGTTGTGCAAATAACAGAAAAGTTTTGATATGTATCCTGTAACTATTTTTCTGTAAATATGCACTATCAAACTGCCTTATCTCTATCTTGTCTCTATTTGTTTTGTTTAATTTCTTTCTGTCTTGTTATTAGATGCAACTGAGAAGGCACTTTTTAATGTTTTCTTGTGTAGACATTACTAAATAAAGCAACATTGAACTTGTAATTATTACTAGGGTAGCCTTGGTGACTTGGCAGAGTGGTGGCTCTGAGGCTAGGGATCTGCACTGGCAATCGGAAGGTTGCCGGTTGGAATACCGTAAATGCCAAAAGGGACTCTGCTCTGTTGGCCCCTTGAGCAAGGTCCTTAACCTGCAATTGCTCTGCCCTGGGTATGACACTAATCTGCATCCATCCCTCCAACCAACATAAAAAATGTCACACTGTTCCACTCAGTCTGGACTGGTGTGGTGCTGAGGTGTCACCTGTTGCATGGCTGCACTCGGGTCCTAATCTGGGATCCTGAGTTGGTTTGTCATGTGGTGGGTGTGGCAATGCTGTATCAGCGTGTGCTCCTAACCGCTTGGTGACTTTGAATTAATGCATAATGTTGTGTTTGCTAATTGAATATCATTCTAAACTAACATCATTGCATTTGCATTTTATTCGATAAATGTGGCTTCTTATTTAATCTTGACAAGAACAGAAATAATTTCTAGGCTTTGAACATAACATAACAAACATTAAGTTCAGTATAAGTAAAACAGGCCCTTGATTAAAATTCCATCCAGCCATCAATCCATCCATTTACTTAACTAAAACATTTTTTATAGTCCCACGGAGCAGAAGCCTATCATGAGGATACCAGAACTAAAGCAGTTACCAATACTGGACAGGACAACAGTCCATCTCAGGGTATAATCAGATACAATGCACACATACTCACAGTGGGTTTAAAAAACCTAAGACACAACTTCAGATTGTGAATACCGGGAAAGAAATACGTAGTCAGACCTAGGGACAAGTTAAAATTCCACATAGGCAGTGACCAGGCTGTGATTCAAACCTAATCTAGTAGAGGGGTTATTTAGCAATACTAACTACTTCACTATTTTGCTGTAACACCTATTATGTCTAATTGTTTCAGTCAATCGATTACTTTCCCCAATTCTTTATCTCAAATAAGTGGTGCTGCAACATGCAAATGAAAATAATAATTAATTTATGAAGAATATAACATGTTAAAGGGAATTGTCACATATATGAATCTGAGTATTACCATCTAAGCTCTTCCCAGGTATGAGATACCATCCCAAGTTAAGAGGTGGCCCATTTTTTCTTACACAGTCTTGAGAAACCAGCCAGTTAGGGCAAATGATCCTGCCTCTTCCAGTCCCGGAGCTTCAAAGGGACAACAGCTTGGAAAAAGGCGTCGATGATCACAGAGACAACCTGACGAGAGGAGCTCCATGTCAGAGGATTCATCAGCAGAGCCAAAATGTTTGTCACCTGGCTATGTGACACTTACATTTGTTGTCTTTTCTAATGCCATTGAGAGTTGTTTTGTTTTGGACCTTTTAAGTAAATGGAGAGGGCCATGTTGGCACCACAAAATATCCCAGTTTTGTTGACAATTCTTCACTCAGGCAACCACAGGATATAACTATGAACCATAAACTTTCCTCACAAAAGAATACAGAAAATTAACAATGTAAATATAAAGAGATTAAAGGAAGTAAATAATAAACTTTTGGAATGGGAAGTACTGAAATAAAAAAGCCAGAAAATGTAATTAAACTGAACACACTTACATCACTAGGATGGATGGTGACTGCATAATTATGGCTTAACATGTCAAAGTTCACAAACAGATCACAAGATTTAAAGGTTTCAGATGTTTATAATGATGTAAGTTGAGGCGACAGAAGGCTCCACTGTCATGAGAGGTTTAGGCGGCTATCAGATATCTGATGCTGGTGCATTGAAGTTGACTTAGACAGTTTTACATACTCAGACTACAATGGAAATATTGAATTCTTTGTTTCCTTTTCATTTTCATATTTATAAACTAATCTATACTAATAAAAGGCAAAGCGCTCACTGACTGACTCACTCATCACTAATTCTCCAACTTCCGGTGTAGGTAGAAGGCTCATTCCTTACAGCTTACTTACAAAAGTTAGGCAGGTTTCATTTCGAAATTCTACACGTAACAGTCATAACTGGAACCTACTTACGTACATATATATGGCCATAGCCTGCAGCTCGGTCGCCGTGTGAGGCAAAGTTGTGTCCCTCATCGTCACGCCTCCCACGTAATTGAGTGCCTGCCCATATAAGTCCGTCCATCAGCAGCAATCCAATAGACACGCTGCCGCTAAATATTCGTGGGTGAAGGACTGTGCTTATGCAAACGAAGATGAGATGGTCAGGGATAGAATAGTGTTTGGCACAAACTCAGCGAAAGTGTGAGAGAAACTTTTAAGTGCCGGGTCTGAGCTAACATTAAATAAAGCCGTGGACATCGCAAGATCGCACAAGATAGCACAAGCACAGCTGAGAACCTTCGATGCATGTACTCCGAGCGGCTCACGTGAACTGACTGTGAGCGGAGTACGCAGAGAACAAGCAAGAGCTCTAAAGAGCGCTGAACAAAAAACGCATTAAACAATTGAGAAGGCAGCAAAAGAATATGAAGCGAGTGACGCATACAAGCATATTCATAAGTGCAGCTACTGCGGAAACAAAGCACGGTGTAAACCTTAAGTTTAAATTAAGTTCATAGACACGCTGCCGCTGACGTTTGTCATGCCTACGACGAATACGATATTCGCGAGATACAAGTTTAATGAGAGGACTCATTGCCAGGTCTGAGCTAACATTAAATAAAGCCGTGGACATCACAAGATCGCATGACATAGCATCAAGCACAGCTGAGAACCTTCGATGCATGTACTCCGAGTGGCTCACGTGAACTGACTTTGCAGGACTGGGAAATGTAAACCAGTGCATGCAGTGTGTGATGTCTCAGGTAAAGAGGAAGACGAGCTGCTTATTGATGCAGTAGGAAACGAACAACCCTCTGAAGCTGAACAAGCCTTTGTACACATATCAATAGGAAAGCAAGGTGTAAAGCTTAAGTTTAAATTACGTTCCTAGACACGCTGCCGCTAAATATTCGCAGGCAAATCCAGAACTTAATACAGTGATCCCTTGCTATATCGCGCTTCGACTTTCGCGGCTTCACTCCATCGCAGATTTTAAGTGTAAGCATATATAAATATATATCACAGATTTTTCGCTGGTTCGCGGATTTCTGCGGACAATGGGTCTTTTAAAGTACATGCTTCCTCAGTTTGTTTGCCCAGTTGATTTCATACAAGGGACGCTATTGGTGGATGGCTTAGAAGCTACCCAATCAGAGCATGTATTACATATTAACTAAAGCTCCTCAATGATATACAATGTGCTTCCCGAGCAGATTGTTTGCTTTTCTCGGTCTTTCTCTGACATTCTCTGCGCCTGACGGAGGGGGTGTGAGCAAAGGGGCTGTTTGCACAGAGGATATGGACGCTCCTCTAAGAAATGCCGCTTTATCGTGGTGGCCCAAAAGCACGTATTGATTATTTGATTGTTTGCTTTAATCTCGCGCTCTCTCTGACGTTCTCTGCTCCTGACGGAGGGGTTGTGAGCAGAGGGGCTGTTTGCATAGAGGCTGTTTGTTTAGAAGATACAGAGGCTACTCTAAAAAATGCTGAAAGACTACCTTCACATTGCTCCCTTCTTTGCGGCTGCTTTATTGCGGTGCTCATACTTAAAAGCCCCACAGCACGTATTGATTTTTTGATGTTTGTTTTTCTGTCACACTCTCTCTATCTCTCTGACATTCTCTGCTCCTGACGGCGCTCATTTGAAGAGAAGATATGTTTGCATTCTTTTAATTGTGAGAAAGAACTGTCATCTCTGTCTTGTCATGGAGCACAGTTAAACATTTGACTAAAGGGTGTTATTTCATGTCTAGAGGGTTCTAATAATGTTAACAATGTGGGAGAGTTTATAGGGGCTTAAAATATATAAAAATAACCATACAAACATATAGTTTCTACTTCGCGGATTTTCACCTATCGCGGGGGGTTCTGGAACGCAACCCCCTTGATCAAGGAGGGATTACTGTACTGGGAATGCCTATAAAACATCTTAGATTCATGAGTACTGATTTGGGTAGTGATCACTTCGATGAATGAAACCAGTTCAAAAAATGCAATTGAGAAGGCAGCAAAAGAATATGAAGCGAGTGACACATACAAGCATATTCATAAGTGCAGCTACTGCAGAAACAAAGCACGGTGTAAACCTTAAGTTTAAATTAAGTTCATAGACAGGCTGCTGCTGGCGTTTGTCATGCTTACGATGAATATCGCAAAACGCGAAATACAAGTTTAATGAGAAGACGCAGGGTATAAACGAGACTTTTGATCACTTTGTGACGGACTTAAAATTGCTGTAACGGAGTTAAAATGTCTGGTGAAGGACTGTGCTTATGCAAACGAATAGGAAAGCAGGGTGTAAAGCTTAACTTTAAATTAGGTTCATAGACACGCTGCCGCTGGCGTTTGTCATGCCTAAGACGAGAACGATATTTGCGAGATACAAGTTTAATGAACGGATGCAGGGTATAAACAAGACTTTTCATCACTTTGTAACGGAGTTAAAATTGCTGGGGAAGGACTGTGCTTATGCAAACGAAGATGAGATGGTCAGGGATGGAATAGTGTTTGGCACAAACTCAGCAAAAGTGCAAGAGATACTTTTTAGTGCCGGGTCTGAGGTAACATTAAATAAAGCCATAGACATCGCAAGATCGCACGAGAAGGCACAAGCACAGCTGAGAACCTTCGATGCATGTACTCCGAGCGGCTCACGTGAAGTGTCTTTGCAGGACAAAAAAGTAAACCCGTGCATGTAGTGTGTGATGTCTCACATAAAGAGGAAGACAAATTGTTTATTGATGCAGTAAGAAAAGAACAACCCTCTGAATCTGAACAAGCCTTTGTAGACATATCAATAGGAAAGCAAGGTGTAAAGCTTAAGTTTAAATTAAGTTCATAGACACACTGCCGCTAAATATTTGCAGGCAAATCCACAACTTAATACCGGAAATGCCTGTTAAACATCTTAGATTCACGAGTACCGATTTGGGTAGTGAACACTTGAATGAAAGTGAATGAAACCTGTTATCTTTACAACGGTTGACAAACACGGAATATAACTTGAACACAACATATCCTCCAAATACGAACCTGATTGAAAGAAATAATGATAATCAAATCTTTAATGACAGCAACACTCATAACAGTGACAAAACAATTACATTGACAATCATGTTACATTAATTTTAAAATGTTTCCTTTTTTTTTTCATAACTTCTTTAACACACTACTTCTCCGCTGCGAAGCGAGAGTATTTTGCTGGTTTTCAGTAATAACTCTGTTCATAATGCAAAATATAATTTGAAAATACTATCATTTGCATTTGGTTATATGATATTAGTTGGTATCTGTTTGCTTAACAGTTTGTGGATTTTATATAATATAGCTATTTTGCAAGACAATAAATACAGTTTTAAGGGAGGTGTGATAAAGGAATTCCTATTGGTGCAATTTGTTGATTTTTTGTTTCATAAATGATATCTGTCTTCTTTTCATCACACTAAAGCATCTCTCATTTGGGAACACGTACAATTTTTCAGTCATACTAGATTTGACATAAAGTGCTGTTAGAGCATTACAATGCTACTGTAATTACTTAAAAATGATTTGATATATTTCTCATTTTTGAATTTCACAAATTGAGATGATATGGAACCGCAATTTCTAAATACACAAACAAGAAAAAGGAACATGAGGTCACACCTGAATCTAGTATTATCTAGTTACTTCAATGAGCAGATTAAATACTGATGCATAAACGTCTTTTTCAATGATGGGTTAATTTAATCACAATATAATGAATATCTTAATCATGCTTTCTTCTATAACAATTCCCTGGAAATGTTCCAGTCATTGAAGACAATATCAAGCAAGATAATTAGCTTTTGCCTCTTTATTGCTCAACAAAAAAAAAGAAATTTTAACTGGTGAGACATTTAACTATTTCTGGTCCTTTCTTGTTGTTTTCGGAAAAATGTACAACACACTGATCTTTTACTTCTACTATAAAAATATTTATTAAGAAAACTATTAAAAAGTAACAATACAGCAGTACAGGAGAGACTAGGTAACTCGGATTGTTAAAGTAACATCGGCATGGTAGCAGAGCTTTTGAAAGTCTACCAGGCCATGAAAAATGTACAGATTACATTTTACATGAATTACATTCTGTGACACTAGGGGTCGCTGTCGCTCCTCTAAACCCCACAGACAAACGTCTGGACACCAGGTAAAAGTATTTGAAATAATAACTTAAAAAAATAATAAATTTCTTCTTTCTGATATTGTGCCACAGTAGACACCACAATCACCTCCATAAACAATAAATCAATAATAATAATAACAATAATGATCCTCCGCTCCTCCCAGCAGCTCCGTCACTCTACCACCCAACTCCAGCTCAGCTTGCTGAGTTTCCCATAGTCCTTTATATAGTCCGTAACCCGGATGTAATCCTGTCCTTCAGTCTACGTGCTCCAATAGCATTTCCGGGTCAGATTTATATTTTTCTTCAGTCCGGATTTCTTTAGCTATAGGGAAAATAGAAATCCCTGTGTCTCCCTGCAGCGGCACCCGATGGCACCCACGGCACCCAGCAGGGCTGTGAAGTAGAATGCCATCTCCCACGATGCCCGGCGGGAATCCTCCATGCTGCAGGACTCCATCTAGCGGCCTGGATGTGTTGGCCAGGAAAAGCTGCTGGCCATCTCTCACAATACATTAATACTTTTATTTATTAACATTTTCATGAGTCTAATTTTCCCAAAAGATATTTTAACAGTTTGAATTCTGAATTACTACAAAATGATTTGGTTTAGTCTCTAATGTTATAGTCCACCTGTAGACAGTAGATTTGGATTAAAAATGTACTGCATAGTTATAAAGGGTATTGTTAGAAATTTACACAGATTCCATAAAGCAGACTTCTTGTTTTCATCTTACATATTAGTGAAAATCTGAAGAATAATTCATTATGTAAACCTAAACCAGAAACTTTGTGGCTACTACTCTCAAAGCAACGGCTGCTTCCACCTCACTGGCAGGCTTCAAACTAACCTTACAGCCAGATAGAATATGCTGCAATGACGTAGTCCCTGCACACAACGCACACTTCGGATCAGCTCCTGTCCACACCTTTAGATTTTTTGGAGACGGGAGCACATCATAAATAGCTCTAATAAAGAACCTTACCCTATTTGACTCCATCTCCCACAATTCACTCCACATCAATCTCCTCTTCTCCAGACTTTCCCAATGTAACTATTGACCTTGTTTTCCTTGAGAAGCTGTGATAGCACTTCAGCCTACCTTCTCCTGATGCCTTATTTCCTCCACCACCATGTGTCAGCACTCTCCCTCCCCTACCTTACTCCAAAAGGACTTCTTAACTTGGCAACCAAACCCTGCCCTGCTGTATTGCACATGCTCCATTACCTCCTTAAGCCTCAGTGGTGGCATTACTGCCTTGCAGTAAGGAGATAATGGGTCCACTTCAGCCTGCTTTTGAGTTCCATTTGCGTCCGGCTTGAATCAAGATTTTGACCTTTCTTATTATCACATCTTTTGAATGAGACAATGTTAAGTGCAAATTTGCTTTGAGCAATACCTCCACTGAGCTGGACTCCGAGAGTCCCTGGCCACACAAGGCATTTGTGCTTAGACATCTGGGAACTCCCAGGCATTTTCTTATACTTGCACCGATCATTCTTTTAACTCTCTCCACTTGACAAATGGTAATATCATAAACTGTTAGGAGCCACATTATCTTTGGAAATAACACAAACTGCACACATCACACTTTAAATTTGCCTGGCAGCCCACATTTTTTTCATTCCATTAATGATTTGTTGTTTGACATCTTGAACAAGTCACTGTCACTGCCTGTCACTTAGTGTGGCATTGTACCACCTGTCATGGCTTTTCCAAAATAGTAGGAATTACTTCCTCTTTTGCCTTCTAACTCCCATCCATCCATTATCCAACCCACTATATCCTAACTACAGGGTAACCAGGGTCTGTTGGAGCCAATCCCAGTCAACACAGGATGCAAGGCAGGAAACAAATCCCCGGACAGGGTGCCAGTCCACTGCAGGGTGCAAACACACACCCACACTCCAAGCACACACTAAGGATAATTTAGGATCGCCAATGCACCTAACCTGCATGTCTTTGGAATGTGGGAGGAAACCGGAGTACCCGGAGGAAAACCACGCAGACACAGGGAAAACATGCAAACTCCACGCAGGGAGGACCTGGGAAGTGAACCCGGTCTCCTAACTGTGAGGCAGCAGCGCTACCCACTGCACCACCGCACCACCGTGCCACCTCTGTCTTCTAACTTGCCGTTAATAATCAAGATGCTACAACACTTATTGGGCTTAACTTTCATTCTAGCCCATTTCAAAGTGTAATTGATTTTTCCCAGTAATCTCTTTGTACAAGCCATAGTAGTTGTAATTGTAGTCAAATCATCCATGTATGCACAAACAGGTGGCAGCCGGAGGCCACTCTCCCACTTTTCTCCTCCCACCACCCATTTTGAAGCCCTGATAATAGCTTACATCACCATGGTAAATAGTATTGAAGAGACCGAACACCCAGCCATAATGCTGACTTCCAATTGCTGCCAGTCCGTTATGAAATCTTTTGTACTGAAACACATTTTCATGTCATTAAAACACTTTATAATTAACTCCTGAACACAGTTGGTATTTTGAAATATTCCAGCACCACTAATAATAGTCTAAGTGGTATAGACCCGTAAGCAAAGTTACTTTATACTTGAAAATCTGTTGACATTCATAAATCCTTTCCTTCTGTAGAACAGTAAGCATATTCAAAAGGTGCCAAAAACCAAATACACTTATAATTCAAGGCCACCCACTGACTAGTAGCAATAATAATTATAATAAAAATAATGAGAATCTTTTTTATATGAAAATTAAATAATGGCTGAAATGTCATTATTAATCTTTACAAAACTTTTTAAAATGATGACAAAGCAGTGAAATGAGGGTAATGGTGTAGCATAAGTAATTTGATTTCTCATTGTTAAAAACTGCTCATAAATCACATTAGAAAGATAGACGTGCCATTTGTTTCCAATCTGAAAGAAATATTGTCCTTTGTTAAATGGTGAATTGGGGCAGAAGATGAAACATGTACAATCTCTGAATACAACATTCCATCCATTTACTTCCCAGTGTATTTAGTCTAGTTCAGCCCTGGAATCCATGTAGGGGGCATTGAATGTAAGACAGGTACCAAAGGAACAGGTCATCACAGGGCTCACTCACATCCTTGTGCAGGGTTATTTATAAAGAATTCCCATATTTTTAACACTTTTAATTCTGGTAATTTTGTGGTTTACACAGGCAGCGTAGTCAAGATGGCAACATCATATATATATTCTCTTTGAACAACCCTTAATTTACAAGCCTGTGCAGTGTCTTTTTATACCTCCCTACTTATCTTTGGAATGTCAGAGGAACACTAGAGAAGATCAATAGTCAAAATTAAGTCATATTGCTTGTTTTATATCCTTTTTATCATCATTCTTAGGACACTGTGCATATAGCATACTATATATATATATACATAGAGTAAAAGAACGAGTCTCAACACACTGAAAAAGGTTTGGGGCAGCCACCCGTACATTGTTCCTGGCTGCAAAAGGTTTAAAGTCAACACAAGGATGTTGTTCCTAGAATGAACTGAACTAGTTTGGCAAAATGGAGATTTTATAGGCTGTAAACCGGAAGTGATGTCAATTGACTGGAACAGGAAGTGACGTCAGTCTGGGCGCCACGACCGGAAGTGACATCAGTCTGGGCACGGGCATCGGAAACCGGAAGTGACATTAACTCTGACAGGTTTTCCCGTATTTGGTCTGCAGAGATAACAGAAATAGGTTTAGAGCACCCTGCCACCCCCTGGCCTGGCGGGTAATCACCTCCATTTGGTCCATTCAGCTCGCTCCTAGTTGCACATTTGTGACAATATATATATATATATATATATATATATATATATATATATATATATATATATATATATATATATATATATATATATATATATATGTATAGGGCATACTGTATTTAGTTTTACAGGAAATCAAAAGATCACACATATGCAAAGATTAAAAGAAAACATAATGCTCTTAGTCTCTGCTCTGTTGAAACTCATCTGAATTATTTGCTGTAAGCACTTTGAAAAACAGTTACATGATGCATAAATACGTTTCATATATGTTTACATAATACTAGTTTACGTAAAGCTAATTGAAAGATTTGATCTGTAAATCTTCTTTTTGTAAAAAAAGTGCAAAGCCATTCTTTTGTTACTCTGATAAGCATCATTATTTCTCCTCAGCTATTATAATCTACTGTCATTATTCCCAAATGTTAGAAGCTGCTGAGATATTCACTGGACTGCAGAAATAGCTTCCTTAATTGAACCTGATGAAATTCAGTGAAGTCTGTTTTCCACATTATGCAAATCACTAAAACATGTTGTGTTTTTACATTTTAAAGTATTTTTCTTTTTCTTTTTTTTTAAGGACAGCAATTAATAAGTACAGGAAGCTTGTGAAGAACTTTGTCTTGTAGTGTAGGCAACTCAACATGAGCAAAGAAAGAAGAGCTTGTGGTGGATTTCCAGCATGTTAAGGAGCTCCTGAGACCAGTCACCATTTGGGGGATGATGTGGAATTGGTGTTGAGCTACAGGTACCTGGGGGTTCACATTAACATCAAACTGGACTGGTCTGACAATACAGTGGCACTATACAAGAAAAGCCAGAGCTGGCTGTGCTTGCTAAGGGGACTCAGGTATTCTGATGTATACAGCAAGCTGCTGGAAATGTTTTATCAGTCTGTAGTTGTCAGTGTGGTGTTCTAGGCTGCAGTCTCGTGAGGAAGCAACTTGAGCTTAGAAGACACACAATGCTTGAACGAACTCATCAAGAAACCTGCTCCATCACAGGGCGAACCCTGAACACACTGGAAACTGTTGTGGAACATACATCAGAAAATGCTGTGCAAGCTGATTTTAGATCAGCTATCTTTTCAGTTGTGCTGTAGTGCACCCCCTTTGCTTTTTTTGTGCATGCATTAAAATGGTGTTACTGGGATGGTACTGTCTTGTTCTAGTCTGTCCACCAGTCAGTCTATTTTTATATATAATACGCTACTGTGGCCGTTCATTTGTCTGTCCAGGATTTTAAATCACCTGTAGCTCGCAAACCATTTGAACTATTGACCTGATATTTCCTACACATATACTATGTGACCTCTACTATCCGCTTTCGGAGAGATGATTGACGTGCAAGGTTATTCCTCTTTTTATTTTTATTTTATTTTATTGTAGAATCAACTCTCGGCAGTGGCCAGCAGGGTGGCTGTGCAGCGCATGTTCTCATCCCTACCACCTTCGCCGTCACTTCTCCAACCTCTTCATATCTTAAATCATTCTTGAGGCAGATTCAAGACTTAGGTGCCAGCTTAAGTGAAAAACTAAGGAAAACGTACTAAGTAATTGCAACACAAACACTGACTTAATCAGTTTTAACTGGAAAAGATACTGACTAAAGAAGAGAACAAGCGGGCTGCTATAGGGTGAAGAAAAGAATAGCTGCTTGGGAAGCAGCAAGCACATCAACCTCTGAGCAAACGAATGCTAAACATACAGAGAACGAGTATGAAAACTATGAATGCTCAAGTCAAGTGTATTCTGCGCTGTTACTGGTATACTGTATATATATATTGTCACACATGTGCGTCCAAGGATCTCCTTGCTGGCTCATTCAGGGTAGGTGGTAACCCTCCGGGACATGAGGGGAAATTGTCGCTAACTGTGTAATCTCCTTTTCTCCACGCAGCTCCGAGAAGCCACCCAGCGAAGGAAATTAGTTCTGCCCCTTCTGGTCCTCCTTTTATAAAAAGTCTGGTTGCCTCCACTGAGCTATTTTTTGGGACCGATTTCTGACAAGTCAGAGCTCTATGGAAGACCTCTTATTTGTTGTGATGGCTAACCTGAGCCCTCATTTTCTTTTGTGTTTTGCCATATGGATTTGTGTTAGTTGTTGCCAGAAGGCACTTGTTTAATTTTGAAGAAGAGAAGCAGAGATTTAAATGGGAAGACCTGGCTGGTGTCCCCACTATTCTTTACTTGTCCCGGTTCTGTTTTGACCCGTGCTTGGCCAGCTCACACTATATATATAGTGACGCATGGTGGCTGGTGCCATTACCCGGCCATGGCATAATAGAATAGATGGCCACCATACTCAACATCCCATGTCTCAGGGTACTCACTTTGTGTTAAATAATGAACTTTTAATCGGGTCACTGAACATGAGGGGGAGGTATGATTCCAGTTGTTAGTTCCACGGACTTACTGGAGACAAGTCTATGAACGGGCACACACTCACCTCCTGGGAGCCCACCTGGGCCCCACAAAAACACTTGAGCATATTAAGCAAAGATTTTTTGGCCGGGAATAAACAAGAAGGTCTGCCACTTTTGTATGTCCTGTCCGAAATGTCAATTGTGGCAGATTCCTAGGAGGGACTGTGCCCTTCTAGCTCAACTGCCCCTCATCAATATTCCCCTTCAATGTTTTGGGGTCAAACTTGTGGGATCCTTAGAACCCTCAGCCAGGAGATCCGGATTATTCTCCTGTCCGTCTGGGACCCGACTGGTCAATATCCAAGGCTCCTGTTAGATTTTCCAGGTTAACTCGGCAACAGCGTTGTGCACCGGATTTCTCATTCAGGGTACATTTTTCTAATCTTCGCCAACTGG
The DNA here is from genome assembly GCF_016835505.1 of Polypterus senegalus. Lineage (NCBI taxonomy): Eukaryota > Metazoa > Chordata > Cladistia > Polypteriformes > Polypteridae > Polypterus > Polypterus senegalus. The sequence continues at coordinate 67,302,220 of NC_053167.1, forward strand.
ATACTGGCGGAAGAATTACCCCCCTGTAAAATGGCATTGATCAATGCCAGGTCTGTGATAAATAAAACTTTTTTATTAAATGACTTTTTCACAAACAATAACCTGTTTCCAGGTTTCATTACAGAAACCTGGATTCATAGAGCCGACCTCAGTGCATTTACTGAGATGGTACCCCCAAGTTGTAATTTCTTAAATTCACCCAGAATTACCGGCAGAGGAGGTCTTGCTACTATTTTTAAAAATGGTTTTATTTGTAAAGCTCAACTTAATGAAATTAATGGTGAATCAATTGTTTGTGCAGTTGTGTACAGACCTCCGAAGGTAAATATGGATTTTATTTTAGAATTTTCTGAATTTTTAATTTAATTTATTTCAAATTATGATAAATGTTTGATTGTTGGGGATTTTAATATTCATGTTTGCTGCCCTGGCAAGCCAATGGTATATGATTTTTTTGCTCTTATTGATTCATTTAATTTTAAACAGCTTATTAATGCACCCACAAATGAACAGGGACATACCCTGGACCTTGTATTAATCCATGGTATTGAGTTAAGGAATATAGATATACGAGATTGTTGTGATGTGGGATTTTGCATAATTTGATAAATGTTTTGTATGTCTTTATTTGTAATTTAGGCAAACCAAGTGGTGAGAGGTATTCGTGTTTACCTTTTACGACTGTTCTTTGTAATTTTATGACAGGATTTGGGGGATGTGTCTTAAACCAGTTTGATGAGTATTTCTTTTCTCCCATCCCCCACACAAAGCCAGGTTAGCGTAATATATGGTCTTGGGGGGGGCAGGAGATAAGATGTTCTATTTCACCCATTGGTCTGAGGTATGGCTGTTTGGAATTGGCTTGTCTCAGAGGCCTTCAAGTACCATGATGTCCTATTCGCTGTAGGGACTTGGACAGAAAACCTATAAAATTGCTTGCTCAACCACATTCTCTCTCTCTAACCAACATATGATGAAGAAGCATCTCTCTTGCAAACCTGTGATGATGAAGACAACACAGCTCAGCAGCCATGAACAGACATGTGGCTGAAAGCTGAGCACCAATGATGCCTTAACTAGAGACATTTTAAGTAACTGCAAGTCTGTCTGCCACCTGAATTACACATCACCATTTGATCAGGTTGTATGGTTGCCAATATTCAAATGTACTTTGCATTTTGTTATTATTTATGAATATTATCAGTAATACATTATTTTATGTGTAACTTAACTCCTGCTTGTCTTTTTACTACATCTAATTGCTTGAGGTTATAGATATAGAAGGGAAGGTGGGGATTAGTTATATACAGTGGTAAGTCTGTGAGATTAGGCATTCTAAGGCTGCATATTAATAATACAAGAGGGGAAAGTAGAGCAATACATATATTACTCTACCAAGATAAAACAGAGATGTCTCTTTTTTGGACCACTATCCTGTTTTATTTGATGTGACTCTACCTCTGAATGCCTCGCCTGCTCATACCATCTTACAGAGACGTTGTGCTCGATTTTTAAATGATGAGGCTGTGAATAATTTTGCATCACTTTTCAGTGTTGCATCAACTCACCTTTTCAGGGTAGATGCTAAAAGAGATTATTTTTCGAACTTGGTGTCTACCAATTTTAATAATCCAAGGTCATTATTTTATGCAGTGGACTCTGCTTTAAACCCACATGTTTCTAGCTGTCAGGACTTGTCTCTGGACAAGTGTGAACAGTTTCTCAAGTTTTTTATTGAAAAGATTGACTTAATATGTACCTGTATAGTATCATCCCCTTGTGATGCTCCCTGTCCTCCTGTCTGTAATGCTGTGCTATACCAGTGTGAACCAGTGTCTCTTTCTTCGCTTATGGACATTATAAATGGACTAAAGGTTACTTTTTGCCCTTCTGATATTATTCCAATACACTTATGGAAAGCATCATTAAATACAACCACATATATTACACATTATTAATTTATCTCTTACCACTGGAATTGTGCCTGCCTATTTTAAACATACAGTGGTAAAGCCCTTATTGAAAAAAATCTAACCTTAGTAAGGAGGACTTAAATAATTTTACACTGATTTCTCAACTACCATTTTTATCTAAAATACTTGAGAAAGTTGTTTTGCAGCAGCTTCAGAATTTTTTGGATTGTAATGGTGGTCATGAAATTTTTCAGTCAGGTTTTAGAACTTATCACAGCACTGGGTTGTTAACGATATTTTACTTTCAGCTGACTCTGGGGTTTCAACAGTCTTAGCGCTTTTTGAGTTAACTGCGGCCTTTGATACCATCGATCACAACATATTGTTGTCAAGGCTCGACAAGTGATTAAGGATCCGAGGGGGTGCACTAAATTGTTTTAATTCTTATTTCACAAATAGGACCTATTCTGTTGGTAACAAGTCTGTACTTTCCTCTACTGCTCATTTGAAATATGGTGTTCCACAGGGCTCTATTCTGGGTCCTTTGTTATTTTCCTTGTGTTTGCTACCCCTTGGCTCCATATTTCGCAAATATGGTATTTCATTTCATTTCTATGCTGACGATACCCAGATTAATTATCTATGACTAAGGAGCCCTTAAAGTCACTACACGATTGTTATGATGACGTCAAACATTGGATGGCCATAAATGTTTTGAATCTCAATCAGAGTAAGACTAAGGTTATTGTATTTGGACCAATAGCTTCTGATGAGGATATCAGGGATCAGCTCAGCTCATTAGCTGCGTTTTGCAAACTCCACATCAAAAATCTTGGGGTTATCCTTGATTCCGATCTTTATTTTAATAAACAGATTTCGTCTATTGTTAAGAGCTGCTTTTTTCAGCTTAGACTGCTTACTAGAGTCAAACCGTTTCTGGGACACTCTGATTTGAAGAAGGAATGACATGCTTTTATTATATCGCACCTCGATTATTGTAATTCACTTTATTCTGGAATCAGTAAATCTCATCCTTCTTGGTAGCAGTTAGTTCAGAATGCTGCTGCTCATTTCCTTACTGGGTCTCAGAAAGTTGTGTCCATTACTCCAATTCTGGTCTCGTTTCATTGGCTCCCAGTTGAATTTAGGATTCTTTTTAAAGTTTTACTTTTGGTTTATAAGTCGTTAAATGGTGTTGCCCCATCCTATCTGGCCGAGTTGCTGGTTCCATATACATCAGTCCACTCTTTACGTTCCTCTCAACAGCAATTGTTGGTTGTACCAAAGTCTAAGATGAAGACAAGGGGTGATCGTGCCTTTGCAGTTCTAGCACCTAAGTTATGGAATGCTCTGCCAATTGAAATTAGGTCAGCTTCTTCAACTCAAATGTTTAAATCTAGACTTAAAAAACACTTGTTTTCAATTGCTTTTAACTGTATATGAGTAACTCTGGTATCAATTTTATTAATAAATAGCAAAATACCCGCGCTTCGCAGTGGAGAAGTAGTGTGTTAAAGAAGTTATGAAAAAGAAAACAAAACATTTTAAAAATAACGTAACATGATTGTCAATGTAATTGTTTTGTCACTGTTATGAGTGTTGCTGTCATATACATATATATGTATACACACATATAAACATATATACATATACTTATATACATATGTATATGTATATGTATATGTACAGTATATATGTTTATATCTACATATACACATACACATATCTATATATATATATCTATATCTATATATATATACATACACATACATATACACCAACATATATACAGTGGTGTGAAAAACTATTTGCCCCCTTCCTGATTTCTTATTCTTTTGTATGTTTGTCACACAAAATGTTTCTGATCATCAAACACATTTAACCATTAGTCAAATATAACACAAGTAAACACAAAATGCAGTTTTTAAATGATGGTTTTTATTATTTAGGGAGAAAAAATCCAAACCTACATGGCCCTGTGTGAAAAAGTAATTGCCCCCTTGTTAAAAAATAACCTAACTGTGGTGTATCACACCTGAGTTCAATTTCTGTAGCCACCCCAGGCCTGATTACTGCCACACCTGTTTCAATCAAGAAATCACTTAAATAGGAACTGCCTGACACAGAGAAGTAGACCAAAAGCACCTCAAAAGCTAGACATCATGCCAAGATCCAAAGAAATTCAGGAACAAATGAGAACAGAAGTAATTGAGATCTATCAGTCTGGTAAAGGTTATAAAGCCATTTCTAAGCTTTGGGACTCCAGCGAACCACAGTGAGAGCCATTATCCACAAATGGCAAAAACATGGAACAGTGGTGAACCTTCCCAGGAGTGGCGGCCGACCAAAATTACCCCAAGGCGCAGAGGCGACTCATCCGAGAGGTCACAAAGACCCCAGGACAACGTCTAAAGAACTGCAGGCCTCACTTGCCTCAATTAAGGTCAGTGTTCACGACTCCACCATAAGAAAGAGACTGGGCAAAAACGGCCTGCGTGGCAGATTTCCAAGACGCAAACCACTGTTAAGCAAAAAGAACATTAGGGCTCGTCTCAATTTTGCTAAGAAACATTTCAATGATTGCCAAGACTTTTGGGAAAATACCTTGTGGACTGATGAGACAAAAGTTGAACTTTCTGGAAGGCAAATGTCCCGTTACATCTGGCGTAAAAGGAACACAGCATTTCAGAAAAAGAACATCATACCAACAGTAAAATATGGTGGTGGTAGTGTGATGGTCTGGGGTTGTTTTGCTGCTTCAGGACCTGGAAGGCTTGCTGTGATAGATGGAACCATGAATTCTACTGTCTACCAAAAATTCCTGAAGGAGAATGTCCGGCCATCTGTTCGTCAACTCAAGCTGAAGCGATCTTGGGTGCTGCAACAGGACAATGACCCAAAAACACCAGCAAATCCACCTCTGAATGGCTGAAGAAAAACAAAATGAAGACTTTGGAGTGGCCTAGTCAAAGTCCTGACCTGAATCCAATTGAGATGCTATGGCATGACCTTAAAAAGGCGGTTAATGCTAGAAAACCCTCAAATAAAGCTGAATTACAATTCTGCAAAGATGAGTGGGCCAAAATTCCTCCAGAGCACTGTAAAAGACTCATTGCAAGTTATCGCAAACGCTTGATTGCAGTTATTGCTGTTAAGGGTGGCCCAACCAGTTATTAGGTTCAGGAGGCAATTACTTTTTCACACAGGGCCATGTAGGTTTGGATTTTTTTTTCTCCCTAAATAATAAAAACCATCATTTAAAAACTGCATTTTGTGTTTACTTGTGTTATATTTGACTAATGGTTAAATGTGTTTGATGATCAGAAACATTTTGTGTGACAAACATGCAAAAGAATAAGAAATCAGGAAGGGGGCAAATAGTTTTTAACACTACTGTATACATATATACACGTATCAACATATATGTACACATGCATATACTGTACATACATACAGACACACACAAATACATATATACATACATACAGATAAATATACATATATATACACATACATACTGTACATATACTGTATATATACACATACATAAATACATACATACACACACACATATATATATATACATATTTATATATATATATATATATCTCAAAATACCCGCGCTTTGCAGTGGAGAAGTAGTGCCTTAAAGAAGTTATGAAAAGAAAAGGAAACATTTTAAAAATAGCGTAACATGATTGTCAATGTAATTGTTTTGTTACTGTTAAGAGTGTTGCTGTCACACACACACATATATATATATATATATATATATATATATATATATATATATAGCAAAATACCCATGCTTCGAGGCGGCAAAGTACTGCATTAAAATTTTTATTAAGAAGAAAATTAAACCTTTTTAAACTGAGGGAAAATATGTCAATAATTATTTGTTAAGGATCTCTTTGTATACCACATTGTCAGTTCGGCTCTCTGGTTGTAATATGACGAAGCTGTGCGCTGAGCTTACTCTTGAGCATGCAACTTACAGTTGGTCATGTGAACAGTAAACTTGTCTCAAATCTGACAGCTTGGATTGCTGCTGTCATAATCGGTTTGAGTTTTATGGTTTGTTTCAATTACGACAGTATTTGCAGGACTTGTGTTGAAGTGACATTCGGCATCTGTCAAGCGTTGTACGCACACAACCGGTTTCATCGATTAAATCATATCCAGCTTTTGAGAGTTTAAACATTCATAAACATCAAAGTGTCCAATACTGAAATCATCACCTGTGAATCTAAAATGTCTAAGAGGCATTGGCGGTTGTCAAAAGTTGTAAAATGTTTGGCTATTTCGGTACACTTGAAAGCGACAACCGAACAATTCAGCGGCAGCCATCAACTCACATGCAGAACCATAGATGAAGGGCTTAAGCATTTCACTCTTCTAGTGCTCCTGTGTAGTATAATTATCTCCTGTACCGTCATCAGTCCACACCTTGAACATGTCCCAGTCATTCAATACATAAGACATAATGTTCCTCCGGATATCAAGAGTGAGCCTGATATGGCCGTGCAATATGTAACAAAGAGAATGGAAAAGGTAGGTGCCATCTCCGGGCATGGAAACCACTCGGTAAGTGAGTTCTTTGATCAATAGTGATCACCTCGATAGACATGATAATGGGGGTTGGAATGATAAAGGAAATGGGTACCAGAGAAATGTAAAGTAAGTCTAAAATACCTATACAATAACTATAATTGTAATAAACAAACAATAAAACAGTGGAGAAGCCGTGGATTAAACAAAAGGCTGTAGTTATCAGTAGGAGGCGTGAATCTTGTGGCGAAGCAAGGAAGGGAATGTAGAGACCGGAGCGACGGACGGTCTTATATAGGCAGGCAGCCAACAACGTGGGAGGCGTTGGGATGGGGACCCAACGCCACCTCACACGGTGACCGAGCTGCAGGCTATGGACATATATATGTACGTAAGTAGGATTCAGTTAGCGTTGGGAACCCGTGTACCAAATTTCTTGAAGATGGGCCCATAAGTAACAAAGACTGTTGAAAAGTTCAATATGGCGGCTGACAGTGGCATCATACCACCGAAATAAGAATGTACATTTGTTTCGGTTATTACAGGGAAGCCGCCTGCCAAATTTCGAGAAGATGGGGCCATAAATAAGAAAGTTCAACATGGTGGACGTTGTTAACCGTTATGACCGTTACACGTAGAATTTCGAAATGAAACCTGCTTAACTTTTGTAAGTAAGCTGTAAGGAATGGGCCTCCCAAATTTCAGCCTTCTACCTACACGGAAAGTTGGAGAATTAGTGATGGTTTGAAAATTCAATATGGCGGCCGACAGTGGCATCATACCACCGAAATAAGTATGTACATCGGTTTTGGTTAGTGCAGGGAAGCCACCTACCAAATTTCGTGAAGATGGGGCCATAAATAAGAAAGTTCAACATGGCGGACATTGTCGACCGTTATCGACCGTTATAACCGTTACGTGTAGAATTTCGAAATGAAATCTGCTTAACTTTTGTAAGTAAGCTGTAAGGAATACGCCTGCCAAATTTCAGCTTTCTACCTACATGGGAAGTTGGAGAATTAGTGATGAGTCAGTGAGTCAGTCAGTCAGTCAGTGAGGGCTTTGCCTTTTATTAGTATACTAGCAAAATACCCGCGCTTTGCAGCGGAGAAGTAGTATGTTAAAGAAGTAATGAAAAAGAAAAGGAAACATTTTGAAAATAACGTAACATGATTGTCAATGTAATTGTTTTGTCACTGTTGTGAGTGATGAGTGTTGCTGTCATATATATTGTGACAGACAGCCGGGTCCCATGCCCGGCCGGGACGTCTCTGCTGCATACGTCCAGGGGGAGCCACCATGGACCGTGCAATACCTTCCCCGGGGCGCCTGGGGGCAGTCTCCCTGGCTGTGGGTCCTTCCTCAATCTCCCCCGTGGCTTCTTGGGACATGGAGTCCACCACAGCCCGGTTGGGAGATGGGGTGGCCTCTAGGGGGTGCTGCGGAGAGCCAGCCGCCACATCGGACAACTTACCAGCCCCACCCGGAGGTGCAATTAAGGCCAGCTGGTCAGGCACCTGGAGCACTTCCGGGTGGACTAGAAAGTAGGCAACCTCCCTCCATTCGGTGCCAGAATCGGGAGCAAGAGGACGAGGTTGCCTGGGAGGAGTGGTGGTGCCAGAGAGGCTTGTATATAGTGTGAGTTTTGTGCTTTGGGACTGTGTATTGCCTGTGGGTCACAGGGAAGACGTGTGCCCACGGGTGAAGGAAGAAAGAATAAAGCGTGTGTGTTTTATACACGTGCCTCTGCGTGGTCAGCGCCTTTTACAATATATATATATATATACACACACACACAAATATAAACATATATATATACATATATACATATACACATATATATATACACATACACGTATATACATACATATATACACATACATCCACATATATATACATACTAGCAAAATACCCGCGCTTCGCAGCGGAGAAGTAGTGTGTTAAAGAAGCAATGAAAAAGAAAAGGAAACATTTTGAAAATAACGTAACATGATTGTCAATGTAATTGTTTTGTCCCTGTTGTGAGTGATGAGTGTTGCTGTCATATATATACAATACAATACAATACAGTTTATTTTTGTATAGCCCAAAATCACACAGGAAGTGCCGCAATGGGCTTTAACAGGCCCTGCCTTTTGACAGCCCCCCAGCCTTGACTCTCTGAGAAGACAAGGAAAAACTCCCAATAAAACCTTGTAGGAAAATGGAAGAAACCTCGGGAAAGGCAGTTCAAAGAGAGACCCCTTTCCAGGTAGGTTGGGCGTGCAGTGGGTGTCAAAAGTAGGGGGTCAATACAATACAATATACAGAACAGAACAATTCCTTAAGACAGCATAATAATAAAATTTTAGAAGTACGGTTTAACAGTAGATGATATGACATAATTAGGTTTGGATATTTTTAGAGTCCTGGAGACCTCATCCATCTAGCTGCCTCCCCATTTGGCCATGCCACGGCTGAAACGTTGCTCCGATGAAAGGACCCCTCTTTCCCATGATTCCTGTGATCCTCCATCAGGGATGACTTTACCATAGGCAGGCAAACAACTTGGCAGGTGGGCCGTGGCACCAATGGCCACATTTGGGTACCGAGAAAGAAACAGAATAGGTGAGGGTTAGTATTCAAATATAATTATCATGTTACTTATGTTATAGTGCTAATGACTAACAACAGAGATGCAGTATGTACAGTTAATCAGCAGCTCTAGTCAGGATATGCTAAACTGAAGTAGTGAGTCTTCAGCCGGGATTTAAAGGCTGAGACTGAAGGGGCATCTCTTATGGAAGCAGGAAGACCATTCCACAGTTTAGGGGCCCTGTAACTAAAAGCTCGACCTCCCACTGTTATTTTATTAATCCTTGGAATCATAAGCAGACCGGCATCTTGAGATCTTAATGTGCTCAGGTTTGTAAGTCATGATAAGTTCAGACAAGTAAGCGGACCTTGGCCATTTAATGCTTTATATGTTAAAAGGAGGATTTTGAAATCTGCCCTAAACTTAACTGGGAGCCAGTGTAAAGATTTAAGAACTGGGGTTATGTGTTCATATTTTCTTGTTCTTGTAATAATTCTTGCAGCGGCATTTTGGATTAACTGGAGGCTGTATAGAGAACAGTTTGAACAGCCAGTGAACACCGCATTGCAGTAGTCAATCCTACTAGAGATAAATGCATGAATTAATTTCTCACAATCCTGTTTATTTAGAAAGCGCCTTAATTTCCTAACATTTTTAAGATGGAAAAAACATGTTTTGGACGACTTTGTAATATGCGCTTTAAATGACATGCTAGAGTCAAAGATAACTCCTAGATTGTGGGCTGATTCAGTAAAATTAATTGGGATTCCAACTGAGTTAAATGACGACAAAATATTGCTGTGATCAGCGTCATTCCCTCCAACAATTAACATCTCTGTTTTATCTGTATTTAAAGACAAGTAGTTCTCATTCATCCATTCCTTTAATTCACTAACACAACTAATTAAAGACAACATCGGAGAAACTTCATTTGATTTAAATGAAAGGTATAACTGGGTGTCATCTGCATACAGTGAAAATTAACATTATGTTTCCTAATGAGAGATCCCAGTGGAAGCATGTAAAGTGAAAACAGTAAAGGCCCCAGTACTGAGCCCTGTCGGACACCATATTGAACTTCTGTGTATAATAAAGGAGTACTGTCTGCACATTTCTGTACATACTGGAATCGATTTGATAAATAAGAACTGAACCAAGCGAGCACGGGCCTGTAAGCCCAACATCGTTTTCTAGCCTGTGCAGTAAAATAGAATGGTCAATGGTGTCAAATGCTGCACTTAAGTCCAACAACATAATTACAGTGGAATTTCCTTCATCAGAGGATATCAGAATGTCATTTACAACCCGTGTTAGTGCGTTTCTGTACTATGACCAGTGCGAAAGCCAGACTGGAATTTCTCAAATAAATTGTAATGCGTGGTGTGACTGAAGCTGACTGGCGACTACTTTCTCTAGTATTTTAGAGAGAAATGGTAAATTTGAAATAGGCCTATAGTTATTTAGTATGTGTGGGTCTAGGTCTGACTTTTTAAGTAAAGGTTTAATGACTGACACTTTTAGTGCATCAGGTACGTGCCATGCAGTAATGAACTATTGATAATGGTTAGAATAGGCTGCAAGAACATCCATTGCACTTTTACTAGTTTTGTTGGCACTGGATCTAGGGAACAAGTAGTGGGCTTCATTTTAGTAATTAAAGTTAAGACTTCCTGGTGAGTTACAGGATTAAAATTATTAAAGTGCTGAATGCAATGTGCGACAGGGTCTGCTAAGCTAGTATTTGGTTTGTACTGTGATGCTGAGATCTGGGATCTTATATTTTTAATTTTCTCATTGAAGAAGTTCATAAAGTCTGTACTGCTAATATCTGTTGGTATTTTGCACTGTTGATCTGAATTCCATTTGTTAATTTAGCCACTGCTCTAAAAAGTACCCTAGGATTTTTATTATTGCTATCTATTAATGTAGAATAGTATTCTGAGCGAGCTTTAAAGAGGGCGTTTTTATATTTATTTACACTCTCTGTCCATGCAATTTGAAAGACATGTAGCTTTGTTGTTCTCCATCTGCGCTCCAGTTTTCGACACTCTAATTTAAGAGCTCGAGTATTTTCATTAAACCAGGGAGAGTTTCTATGTGCTTTGATCACTTTTGTTTTTAGGGGAGCCACTGTGTCCAGAGCATCTCTCAAGGTCACATTATAATGTGATATTAGCTGATCTAAATTGTTTTCCACGTTTCCCCTACTCTCTTTTCTGTTTCTTTTTCCGGTTTCTTTGTGGTGGTGGCCTGCGCCACCTCCACCTACTCAAAGCTTCATGATGATCCAACAATGATGGACGGATTAAAAGGAAGAAGTCTACGTGACCATCATCATCATCAAGCCCTTCCGTGAGAATCCTAAATCCAAAGAGGACTGTTTCATTTATGTTAGGTAGAATGCCCAGAGGGACTGGGGTATCATGGTCTGGAATCCTACAGATTTTATTTTTCTCCAGCCGTCTGGAGTTTTTGTTTTTCTGTCCCCTGGCCATTGAACCTTACTCTTATTCGATGTTAATGTTGATTTATTTTGTTTTATAATTATGTCTTTCATTTTTCTATTCTTTAATATGTAAAGCACTTTGAGCTACTGTTTGTATGAAAATGTGCTATATAAATAAATGTTGTTGTTGTACATTTGATGTTAACTGATCTAAATGGTTTTCCACAATTACACTCGACTTACTCAAGGTATCTATAAATTTTGAAGCAGAATTACAATCTAGATGTCGCACTGTCTTTGTTTTAATCTGTGAGTGCTGGCATGGGCAGAACTAAATCAAACGTAATTAAGAAGTGATCGGAAATAACTACATTTAATGGAGTAATATTTAAATTTTGAATTTCAACTTTGTAAGTTATAATTAAATCTAATGTATGGTTATGATTATGAGTTGGACCTTTGACAATCTGACAAAATCCTACTGAATTTAACAAATAAGTAAAACATTTGCTAAAAGTGTCAGTTTCCACATCAATGCGTACATTAAAATCCCCCATCAGAACTACGTGATCATAATTTATAGCCAAATCAGACAGAAGGTTGCTAAATTCAGTCATGAACAATGAATATGGCCCTGGTGGTCTGTAGACTAGCACTATAATTGTGTTGAAATCTGTTTTAATATTTAAAATGAATGCCTCAAAGGATGTAAAGTTGCCTAAATTTTAGGAGTGATTTGCATTTTGTGACAATGAATTATTCCAAGGCCTCCTCCTCGACCAGAATCTCTAGACTTATGAAGGAACGAGTATCCATCTGGTGACGCCTCAGCTAGGGAACAGTGTCATATTTACTAAGCCAGGTTTCAGTAAGAAGACACAGATCAGATTTTGTACTTAATATTATATCATTTACCAAAACAGCTTTAGTGCCAAGAGAGCGAATGTTCAATAAACAGCATTTAAAACTGCATGGTTCTTTCTGAACTGCTGATATATTTTTGTTTTAATTTGAATTAAATTTCTATTACAGATGCCCCTGGTGGAGTGTCTGGTTTTATCCCTTGGTCTAATTATACACCTTATTTTTTGGTTATCAATTAATTTATGGTTTGTTTCAAGACTAAATTTACTGGATGCCCCACAACAGGGATTATGGGTAACAGCTTCAGGAAAATAACAGGTGGGATAAACAACAGCCTGTGATTTAAGATCACATGACTGTGGCCTGGATGGTGCTCTAATCAGTCAACCAGGCAGTTTTGCTGCCATATTTTGGGATAATACATAAGATCCCTCCAGTTAGGATGAAGACCATCTCTTCTGAAAAATCCAGGCCTTTCCCAAAAATCATCCCAATTGTTCACAAATGCTATGCTTTTATTTGCACACCAGGTTTCTAGCCAGCAGTGAAAGGAATGCAATCTGCTATAAATCACATCCCTCTATACAATTTTGGTAAGGGACCAGATACAATTAAATTCCGACATTTTGTTTTAGCTTTGTTGCATAGATAGATGAAGTTTCTCTTTAATACCTCAGATTGCTGTAAATAAATATCATTAGTGCCGACATGCAGCAATAAGGTAGATACTTCATCGTCGGCAACACGGTCCAATGCGGCCTTTATGCCAGAAATCTTGGCCCCTGCAAGGCACTTAACATTAACTGCTGGTTTAACATAGTTTGGAATTCTAACATTCGCACATGGAATCGCCAATTATGAGCACTTTATTATTCTCAGTTTCCACAGGCGCGCTGTGGAGTGCTGAGAATCTGTTCTGGGTCCGAATTGGTGACCTGGGTGCTGGGGGACTAAATTTTGGATTCTTAGACCCCCGTCTTACTGTTACCCACTCGCCCTGTGGCTGAATTGGTGCTGCTGATTTCGGCCTCGCACTGACTACAGTGGGACCTGGAGAGACTGAAGCGAATCAGATTTAGCCGAATTGTCTAAACAAACCGAGTCGATCCAATTTTCGGTTTGCCTAATCGCTATCAGATTCCTAACGCGGTCCTCCAATTCGCGTATTTTCCCGACCAACTCTAAATTAACTAAACATTTTTGGCAGGTGAAGCTATCTGCACTGTCGGCCGGAAAACCTGAGCTGTACATACTGCAGGACACACAACATATAAACGTGCCCTCGATGGGCAGAGAGCAGATGGAACTTACATTAAATGTTGAAGTCATCTTTGCCGTTTTTATAGGTGCTTCGGCGCTTTCTGTGTTCAGCTGAATCACCGTCGCTTTAAGTTTCCACCACCCGCTGAGCGATCGACTTTAATTTCTCACTGCCGGTTATTTCTACTGGTCAGCTGCCGGCTTTACCTCAGGTAAACTTGCTCGGGTGCTTTCGAAGGGCTACGTGCCTGTGGGAGACGCCGCCGCTCTGCTTCCGCTCGCTGATCCGCTCTCTGCTTCCGCTCGCTATATATATATTTACACACACACACATAAACATATATATATACATATCTATACATATACACATATACACATATATATACACACACACACATATATACACACAAATACATATATATATATACATACACACACACATATATAAACATATATATACATATACATACATATCTACATATATACACACACAGCTATTTCAGTATCAGTGCAATACGCTGCTTGTTAAAACGGATAACTCCGCTCTTACGTGCAAGTCTGCGTGGATATTATGAACTATCGTATTTGTTCAAGTTCTATTTAAATTTTAAATAGAAGGAATTTTTATTTAGTCGACAGAAATATCTTTGGTAGGAATGGTAAAAACAGACAGGAATATTATTCGTGAATAAATCAACTCAAACCTTAAACAACTTATAATATTTTGCTCTCCATAAAAATATATCCTGTCTAAATTATACAAGTTAGAAATAAAGTAAACGTTAAAAGAACAAACATTCAAATTTCTTTACTCTTATGTAATTTTATATAAAAAATAAACTTAGATTTTAAATATCCCAAAAGATTTTGCTCTCCATAAAAATATATCCTGTCAAAATTATACAAATTCAAATATGAACATGCTGCATAACAAAACCTAGAAATATAAATAAAATGTGTTCCTTTCAGCAATAACAAATCAAATCATTCAGTTGTCTTTGCTCATATGTCATTTTAGAGCTGGACGCCTGGCATCTTTTTTTGGCAACAAGTTCGTTTCTGTTTGGTGTGAGGTTCTGTGTTGTGGAGATTCTCAGGATGGATTGCAGGTGCTCATCAGTGAGGCGACTCCTGTGTGCTGTTTTGTTAGTCTTTATCACTGAGAAGAGCTTCTCACACAGATATGTGCTACCAAACATGCACAAGGTTCGAGCCGCATGTAGACGGACTTTTTGTTCTTCAAAGTCACCAAAGCGCCGTGCAAACTCAGTGCGCTCAGTTTATCAGCAAAGTGCGATTTGGGAACACCGTAGTGACGACTTGGTTTAACATTACTTGGCAACAGGGAAAGTGGGGCAAATTGCACTGGTGCATTTGTGTCTCCCATAAAAGCAGCTTCACTTGAAATCACTTTGTGATTGTGCACGGAAAAACGTCCGCTGAAGTGTCAGATTCTTATTTAATTCTTCTGCTTTCTGTATCTTCTGCATTGCATTCAGGTTACCCTGATGTTTTGTCTCATAGTGCCGTCTTAGATTAAATTCTGTAATTACAGCCACATTAGCTCCACAAATGAGACACACGGGTTCAGTAAACATATACTCAGCCTCCCATCGGTTTTAAAGGCTCTATTTTCAGAATCAACTTTTCTCTTCAGCATCGTGTGAGCTAGCTTCGCAATAACTTGCAGCATCATAAGCTAGACTTGATTAACGCGTAAGTGTTGGCAAGGCAGCTGAAGCGCTGCATTATGGGATCTGTAGTTTATTGTGTTACCAGCGCTTCATATACCCGGCTTTAATAACAATAATACAGTATATAAAATGATCTCGGGCCGGATATAATTACGCCGGGCGGATGTGGCCCCTGCCCTTGAGTTTGACACATATGGACTAAATAGAACTTGAAAAGATATATTTTTTCAAATGTGATCGCGCAATTCAGATAGAGTTGACGCACTACAGCCTGCATGCCTCAATAAGTCATCCTCCCTCGCTCTTACTTTTTACCGCTCATCTAATGAATACACTGAGTATGGCTTTACCAAAACAATCATTGATGGCTAATAAAGTATCCATTATTCGAGTATGTAGATCGGGATATATATATATATATATATATATATATATATATACCGCGTATCGCATGGAGAAGTAGTGTGTTAAAAAGCTAGAAAAGAAAAGGGAACATTTTAAAAATAACGTAACATGACTGTCAATATACAGTATTTGTTTTGTGAGTGTTACTGAGTGTTGCTGTCATCAAGGATTTGATTATCATTATTTCTTTCAATCAGGTTCGTATTTGTAGGATGTGTTGTGTTCAAGTTACATTCCGTGTTTGTCAATCGCTGTAAAGATGACAGGTTTCATTCATCGATTCGTTTCTTACTGCATCAATAAACAGCTCGTCTTCTTCTTTATCTGAGACCTGACACACTGCATGCACGGGTTTTTTACACTGTCTTCCTTTAGCGGGACATTGACTTTTTCCAACGTGTGCTTTGTTTCCGCAGTAGTTGGATTTATGAATATGCTTGTATGTATCAGACCTTCATATTTTTGCTGCCTTTTCAATTGTGTAATTCGGTTTTGTTCAGCTCTTTGGAACTGTTGCTTTTATCTGTGCACTGCGCCAGTTCACGTGAGCCGCTTGGTGTACATGCATCGAAGGTTCCCAGCTGTGCTGGTGCCATCTCGTGCTATGTCCATGGCTGTATTTAATGTTACCTTAGTCCTGGCACTTAAAACTTTCTCTCGCAGTTTCGCTGAGTTTGTGTCAAACACCACCCTGACCATCTCATCTTCCTCTCCATAAGCACAGTCCTTCACCCGTGAATATTTAGTGGCAGTTTGCTATTGGATTGCCGCTGACGGACGGCCTTATATGGGCAGGCACTAAATTACAAACGCCAGCGCAGCCTGTCTATGAACTTAATTTAAAGTGTAGGTTTACATCGTGCTTTGTTTCAAGTAGCAGAACTCATGAATATGGTTGTATATGTCACTCACTCGCTTCTTATTGTTTCGCTGCCTTCTCAATTATATAATGCATGTTTTCTTCAGCGCTTTTTGAGGTCTTCCTGGTTTTCTATGTACTGCGTGATTACGTGGGAGGCGTGATGATGTCACACGAAACTCCACCCCCACGGCGTTGAAGCTCATCTCCATTACAGTAAATGGAGAAAACTGCTTCCAGTTATGACCATTACGCGTAGAATTTCGATATAAAACCTGCCCAACTTTTGTAAGGAAGCTGTAAGGAATGAACCTGCCAAATTTCAGCCTTCCACCCACACGGGAAGTTGGAGAATTAGTGATGAGTCAGTGAGTGAGTGAGTGAGTGAGTGAGGGCTTTGTATATATATTTTATATATATATATATATATATATATATATATATATATATATATATATATATATATATCCTTTGGGATGCGAGCAGCTGTTCCTGGGGGTGCCAGAATCCATCGAGGAAGAAAAATGAAAAACATTATTTGTACAATATCTTAATTTATTTATCCATTCCTAAATAATTATTAATCAACATTTCGTGCCTTGTATTTCCTGTCATCCTACATTATCCAGATTGTTTTAGACATGGAACACACAAGAAATACGTGTATTCCAAATAACAAGATATTATTCACCCTGTACAATTCCATACACCTCACTGCCAGATAAAGAGACTTCATCTGAGTTTACTTCAGCTGCCTCCGTGTGGGGATGAGTGACCAGGCTGCCTGCTGCCAGTGCCGATTGACACATTTGCAAAACAAAGACGCTGATGATGAGGTGCGAAAGAATTTAAGGTGGCCCTGCATTATGACTTTTTTTCGTAGGCTTCAGGGATTGTTGTGTTAATGCTAGAAGTATCAAAAAAAAAAAGTGAGTTTGAGTTGTATGTAGCAGGTAATAATTATGATATCACAACAATAATAGAAACCTGGCTAAATAACAAAAAATGGGATGAGTATAATATAGACTGATACTAATTTTTTCGGAAGGATACAGAACAGAAAAGGAGGTGGGATTGCTGTTTATATCACACAAAATTTAAACACAACTCCTGTTCAGTTGGACAATGAGCTTTTCCTTATTAAGGACATGCTGCTTCATCTGGAAAGCATTAGGAAAAGAGGCCTTATTTTAGTAATATGTTATAGAACATCCAAGGCAGACAGTAATTTCAATGTACATCTTGTTGGTAATATTAAAAAGGTACATTTACAAGGGTATATTATAGTCATGGGGGATTTTTCCAAATATTAACTGGGATAGCCTTGCAAATAGCAAAGCATAAGAGCAGGAGTTTTTATACCTAATTAGTGAAGGTTTTTTAGCACAGTATATTAAAGCACCAACGTGGGGTGAAGCCTCTCTAGATTTAGTATTTTCTAATAATCAGGATATAACTGAGGGTGTAGAGGTGATTGAACCACTAGGGTCAAGTTAACCATAATATAATACAGTTCTCAGTGTTTTGGAAGAGTGAGGATGTTAAAACTAAAACAGTTAAGTTTAGCATTGGTAGGACAAATTTTGAGCAGATGCAGCAAAGTCTAAGAAGGATATAATACATTACAATACAATACAGTTTTACAATTTTTATATAGACCGAAATTACACAAGAAGTGCCACAATGGGGTTTAACAGGCCCTGCCTTTTGACAGTCCCCCAGCCTTGACTCTCTAAGAGGACAAGGAAAAACTCCCAAAAAAACCCTTGTAGGGAAAAAAATGGAAGATTCTTCCGCTCCATAAATCCTGGACAGCGTGAAAAGTAGTGCTCGTGCATGCGCCTGACGTCCCACCTCGACTCCTCCTAGAATTTCGCCTCTTTGAATATGCAAATCAATATAAATAGCCCCTTATGTTTTGTGTTCTGTGAAAAGATAAAGGCAAAAGCACAGGGAAAAAATAAGAATTTCAGCAAATACCAAGTAGAGCCAAGGAAAAACGTACTATTTGTTGGTTTAAGCAGTGATATAAACAATTAAAGGAAGTTGATCGAGTGACAAAATGGTGGAGAAACTAGAAAGTTCAACAACAAAAGGATGTTGATCGAGTGACACAGTGGCAAAGAAACTTGAAAGTTTTCAGAAAGTTGCACATTGTCCGAAATAAATACTGTAAGTAGTCAGATATCAAAGTCAAGTATCTTATGGAAACATATTAGTGTACAGAGGTAAGATAAACAAAATAGTAACACAGTGGAAAAAAATGTCCAAATGTCAACTTTAATCTCAAAATTTCCACTTTAATCACATAGTTTATTTTGTCATTAAAGTAGAACATCATAAATTTCATCTTAGAATCACTAAATTTACTAGATTCTCAAATCCCATCATAACTAAATTAGCACATTAAATGCTTTGTATTCTATGTGTTCTTCTATGTACTCTATGTGTGTGAATCAATACATTCTTAAACATGCTTTCTCTTCTACCGAAAGGACACAGAATACATTATGGTCGTGATATTACAGCTCTCTGAACAATTTAAATACTAAGATGTATACTTGATATAATTTTCATAATAATAGGAATTAAAGCCTTTATTAAACATTGGGACACGCTGGCGCAGTTGTAGCGACGAGCTGGCACCCCATCCAGAGATTGTTCCTGCCTCCCGCAAGATGCTTGCTGTGCCATGTGTGACCTTTGGTGAAATAATTTATTGGAGCAGTACTGTGTCTGTCAATCCTTCCTGTCCTTCCTTTTCTTTTTCTAAGTAACCAGTTGGCACATAATCAGTTTTGTAATAGATGTCAAGCCATCTGTATGCTTAGAACGCTGATTCTTCAAAACCTTTATGGAACGTTGAAATATCTTCATAGTGCATGTTTAATTATTCCATCCATCTATCCATCCAGGGTCGTGCCAGTCCCAGCAAGCATACAACGTGAGGCAGGAACAGCCACTGAATGTGGCACCAGCTCATCGCTACCGCCGTGCCACCATGTCCTCACATGTTTAATTAATAACAATATACATTATTTAAATGAAGTTAAAAATGTATATGTATAATGTAATATACATGCTTTACTGCATTTCATCTTAAAAGTGATATCAAGGGCTCCAAGAAGATAACGCTTGGAAATCTAAGTCAACTTAGAAGCCAGTCATCATATGCAAATGCACGCTTTATAAAGTGGCTCAGGTTGTGCAATATTATAACTATAGTGAAAGTTTACAGTGAGGTGATTGTACTGTTAAGTACAAATAGTTCTACCAGGAGCACTTGATGAACTGATTGAGTACTGTTTCTGAACTGTAAGGTCCCTACAGGAAAGGCTCTAAAGCGTTTGCCATACTATATGGGAGAAGTTAGCCATACTATATGAGGGAAGTTAAAATAGACTGTGCGCATGGCTGAGGCAGCATGTGCTAGAAGCTGTATCCCGATAATTCTCTCCGCTCCTAAAACAATCTGCAGTAGAGCTTTCCGATCAGCTGTTGTAGAGCTGTGATTCCCCACTCAGATACAGTGGATTAAAATACTCTGAGTGGTGCACTGAGAGTAACAAAACTAAAGCAGCTATGAAATTTGGAATAGTTTGGCCATTCCGTCATTATATTGTTACAGGTTGATTACACTCATGCCTTAAACTAAAAAATGATAAGCAGTTAATTTCAGTGTGTTTGATAAAGCCACGTCAGGGATGTGGATCTAAAAAAAAGGAAACCATACAGGAACAGTAGCACTGCTTTAGTTTTTATACGTTACCAGCAATGTATGAAACGCGGGCATTGTATAGAATGCCTAGGCAATATATAGAATGCCAGGCATTTTTGGGCAAAATATGAAATATCAAATTATTTTAACATTATATATACTTTCCCTAGGCATTTTATGTATTACCTTGGTATTATATAGAATGACAAATGCTGCTTAGGCAAAGTATTAAAAGAGAGTCATGAAAAGGCTTTAATTGAAAAGACGTACAGTATATGAAAATGAAAGAAATACAAAATAAAGTATAGTACTTTCTTATTGAGGAAAACAAGAAAGGAAACAAGAAAGGAAAGAGTTTTATTTTAAATTGCACTTAATTCCGAACAAAGACTGAAATGTAAATGGGGGATTCTCCGTCTGAGGCGAGCGTCGAAAGTCACGTGCCTTGCCACATGACATTAGAAACGTCATTAGTATTTTATACTTTGCCGGTTTGTCTTTTGGCATTGCATAGAATGCCTAGGAAATGTGTGACAAATTAGCCGTTTCATACTTTGATGTCCAATTTTCGGCATTCTATATATTGCTTAGGCATTCCATACAATGCCTGCCTTTTATACATTGCCGGTAACATATACATCGCAATGTGAACGTGGAAACGGACGTACACAATATTTTTGTGCATATGCACCGTTTATACATGAGGCCCCAGGAACAGACAATATTTACTCATGAGTTCTTAAGGAGGTTAACGAGTACATAAATAAATCCTTGACACATATTATTTAGGAAGTCACTGTGCACTGGGGAAATTCCGAAGGACTAGAAAATGGCATATATTAGCCCACTATATAAAAAGGGTCACCGGGCAGATCCAAACAACTATAGCCCAGTAAGCTAAATGTGCATCACAGGTAAATTAATGGAAGAAAGTATTAAGAGTAAGATTGAGCAACAAATGGCAACTACAGGAGTTTTATTGTCATCATGGGTTCCGAAGAGGGAGGTAATGTTTTACCAACATGCTAGAATTCTACGAGGAAGCAAAAACGACATAATCAAAGTAAAGCATATTAATTATCTTGACTTTTAGAAAAGCATTTGATAAGGTGCCATATGACAATTTGGCACCAAACTGAAAGAAGTGGGAGTTCAGAGTGTTTTTTGTAGATTGGTGCAAAATTGGCTCATACACAGGAAGCAGAGGCTGATGGTGTGAGGAACCTTACCAGAACTGGGGTCAGTACTAGGGCAGCTGCTATTTTTAATATATATAAATGCTCTAATATAAGTAACAAGCTGGTTAAATTTACAGATGATGCCAAGACAGATGGATTGGTAGATAATCTGGAATCCATTGAATCATTACAGGCTTGCACAGCAAATAAACTTGGGCAGACTTGTGGCAGGTAAAATTAAGTGTAAGTAAATGTAAAGTATTACATGTAGGAAGTAAAAATGATAGAGTTTGAAAACACAATGGAAAGTCTGAAAATCTAAAGTACACGTTATGAGAAGGATTTAGAAATCATAGTGGAATCAACACTATAAACTGCCAGATAGTGTTCATAAGCGATTAAAGAAGGCTAACAGAATGTTAGGCCATATAGCACCCTGATGTGTGGAGTACAAGTCCAAGGAGGTTATGCTCAAGCTTTATAACACACTGGTGAGGCCTCATCTGGAGTACTGTGTACAGTTTTGGTCTCCAGGCTACAAGAGAAAAGAGTGACTTGTCTGATTTCAGGGCTACAGGGGATGAATTATGAGTAAAGATTTAAAAATTTGAGCCTTTTCATTTTAAGCAAAAGAAGATAAAGAGGAGACATGAATGAAATGTTTAAATTATGAATTATGAAGTACAGTGGATAAAGTCTGTTACTTTAAATGAGTTAGTCGCGAACACGGGACACAGTTGGAAACTTGTTAAGGGTAAATTTTGTAAATTTCGTTTATCATTTATTAGATCACTTTCGAACAAAATTAAAAAGAGTAGCTCCCTCAGCCTATCATTGTGTTTTACCATCTGAATGCTGTTTAGAATTCTGCCAAGTCTTAGGTCACCTGAACACAACTTAAGACCTAAGAACTCAGTAATAGACTACAAATAAGCCTCATGTTTCACCAGATTTTTAATTTCTTGCTGTTGCTAATGATATGCAACGTCTCCAAGCAGCTACTTGTATATGTAAATAAAACAGCAAATAAAGTCAAACATTGGGTTACTTTTCTGTTCAGATGTTTTGTTTCTGCTTATTTTGAGTTGTGTATAAGAGGGCTGAGAGAATGGAACAGGAAACAATCTTCGAGGAAGCTACTCAAAATATGTCTTGTAATTGGAATAAGAAAGTCTGGCAATGGGTAGATGGATTTATTTTGTATATATATTCTTTCAGCTTAGATGTGTGAATCATTTTTATTTATTAGTTAATCGAGCATTACATGTGACACAAACATATTGCTTCCTGTCAACCAACAAGAATAACATCACTTGAGTATTTCATTATTTTCCAGACTCGGAAAATTGCAGAAAATCAAAGTTAATATTATAATTTAAGTGCACTGTAAGTGAAGTCATTGTTATATACCCTTGATAGAACATGAAATATTACAGATTTTCTGTCATCACAAAGACAATTACTGTCTATTTTTCTTAGGAACTCTATGAAGTAATGTACATAGACATACTGCACATATCATTTGTCATGTAAACAAGTTAATGGAATTAACCTACTTTACATGGCCAGGAACAGCATAGACATAATGCTAACACATAATTCATTATCAGACAGTCATTAATTCTTGTATTTATTCATTTTCATTAATGAAGTATTCCAAAAAAAGATAAAATAGAAAACAAAAATACTATTGCTAAAGGAAAATACTCATGTTACTCAGCATAAAGATAGGAGTAAGAAAAATATCTGGTAATCAGAATTTTGTATAAAATGAAGTTCTATATTTTAATGTATTATTGTTTTTCATGGTGCCAGAGAGTGATGAGGTGTTGCATGTTGATCTGAAATGCAAGTATGACTTTCACTGCGCTCTGTTGAGTACTATTACTAAATCAACGCTGATGTTATCCACCACTGATGCAAGAGTCAGTTCCATTACAGTATGTATGCATTGTAAGTGCCATGGAGGACAGATGGGCATTTCAGCTGGATGAGAAAATAACTTACTACTCGGCTGGAGGAATATAAAGGATGGATCAGCAGAAGCTGAAGGCCAGGAACAGTCCCATCCCCCATACGACAGGTGGCAGTGGTCCTCTCAAGGTGTCCCAGTTTGGACACCCGCAGGGATACATGGGAGTTGGAGTCCAGAAGTACAGCCCTGTCATGCTCCTTAGGTGTCGTTAGAGAGCACTGTCGGGCAAGGACCTCTATGGTTTTTATGTAGGGCACACTATGATAGCGGAGAAATTCCCAGGTCCAGTTTAAAAGGGGCCCGCCATCTCATCTGGAATAGTCAGAGTTGAGAGGCAGCAGGAAACACTCAACAGGAGGAGGCGAATGAGAGAATGAAGCTTCACTTGATTTTTAATTGAGGTTTACTTGTTTTGCACACTTGGTGAGCTATTTGTGTAAATAAAATCTATATATATAAAATTCTTTTCGTGTTTGAAACGGAAATTACGTAGGACCACGCAAAACGGAAATTATGTATGACCACAGAACATATTATAATACAGGAACTAATCACTTTGTTTGTGGACGCCATTTTTATATCGTCTTTACGAATTGTTATTATTTGTGTAAGACTTATTTTACTGATATTGAAAAAAAGTTAACACAAACACGCCGATCTCTCCCATAGAAGTGCGCCCTGCGTCGCCCTCCACTCTGGACTCTAGCACTGAGCCGTCTGCTGCCAGGCGCGTTCTGACAGAGTTTTATTTATTCATCCACGTGACTGTCGCGGAAACTGACACATTATAACTTTTTTTAAATTGGCAGTACTTGATAGGAGAAGAGATGAGGAAAACAGCTTTGCGTCTTTCTACTTTTTAACTGCGCCGAGCTGTGAACAATGTGAAGACGATACTGCTTTCAGCAGCGAGGGGTCGTGAGAACAAAGTGGATGCTTGGAGGCGCGGAATGTCTGGCTGCTCTGCCGGGTCGAGAGCTTTGCAGTTTCAGGCGGCGTCCTCTCTTCTCGCACTGTTTGTGATGCTTCGAGTGCCCCGTCGGCTCCTGGGAGAGGGGAAATCATTGTGAATGAGTGTGATCAGCCTCATCGAAGCAAAACTCTCTTTGTAAATTGCGCTTCACGACTACTTACTGTCCCTTAAGGTGA
The DNA here is from genome assembly GCF_016835505.1 of Polypterus senegalus. Classification (NCBI taxonomy): domain Eukaryota; kingdom Metazoa; phylum Chordata; class Cladistia; order Polypteriformes; family Polypteridae; genus Polypterus; species Polypterus senegalus. The sequence continues at coordinate 67,326,804 of NC_053167.1, forward strand.
ATTCAGGTCACTAAAATCCTGCAACATTCAAGGCTGCTTTTGTGATGAATTCTTTTAAGAAGATGGAGGATTTACATCTAAGAAGATGTACCAATCTCTTCATGTTAAGCTTTGGACATAGGAATTGTTTGGACATTCTGCCTATTAAGCACGGAAGGGCATGGTCCACATTTATCAGAATAATTTTTCTCTTAAATCACAGGCACTTAGTGCAAAGTTGTCAGGCAGAAATTTGCAGGATCACATAGAAAATGTAATTTCTATACCACAGCGGTCGTGTAGCGCCTTTCACAAGGGATCTGCTACTGAGAGATGATCCAAATACATTTAAGCTGATCTTAGTGTTACTTACCTGTTGTGTTAGAGCGCCTTTAAAATGTACTTTACCCGAAAGCACTCCAGTACTGCTCAATGTATCTTTACTTTTTACATGTTAATGTTTTACTGTTTAATAATTTATATACTACATTTTATTTTTTTCCCTTGCACTCAGTGAGCGAAGCCACTGGGTAATCAGCTAGTCCTTTATATAAATCTGGACTGTGTTGAGTGTTATCATGTTTGAGGTTTGGGGCTCAGTGGTGCCTCTTTGTGGTCACAGCATGCATTGATTTTTGCAATAAATAAACCATTTTACTAGTGGCATTTTTACATTAATGGCCAGTGGAGCACAGCCCCACCAGATGATGTGCAACATTAGTTTTGTGCCTCACTCCGCGCTGTCCGTGCAACGTGGCCGCAGAGAGCTTAAACAACTCGGCACATCCACATAAAAAGCAACAATGAGTGAGCAAGCTTTCTTGAAGGCTTTTATTGGACGTACTTTGTAGTAAAATGAAATATATACAAAAGAAACATACAGGCATTTACAGGTGAACAATCAAAGACAATAAAGAATGATTTACAAAGCAATACATAGCAGACAGTGTACATTAAACAATAAAGCTTTAAAAGACACTTACAAGGCGAGTGATTTCCACGTTTGCATCAAGACAAAGAGAAGCGTGTAGACAGAGGTTCAAATTGCTGCGTACCACAACTAACCAGACCTACTGGTTTATATACCTTAAAGATACGCTTTGTACGTGACCGAAACAAGAGATAAAGGGGTGTCTACGTGAGACACATGGGGTGTATTGTATTTAAATGTTTATTATGGGACCTACGTGCTTTACGTGAGTTTCATAGACTTTTATAGCACCACTGTGAGTGTGGGACGTGACTGACTGGTGTGTTAATAAATGACAAGATGAAGGGGGAGCACAGTTCAACAAATAATAGCTGACAGCTAACAACATGTGGGGCAGAACAATTAGTAATAAACTTTCCTCTGTAATTTACTATTAAATATTGATAACATTCCCCAAATTTGTCTTCTTAATTAAATTCTTTTCAAGTTTCCATCATATCCAATGTAATTTCTTATCTAGAAAAATAATTGCTTTTTGTGGTATGTGAAATTGTCTTAATAAATGATGCCCAAAGCCTGTTCCTGGCACAGGGGGCTAGATTTATTGGGAGCAAAAACTCACCGGATGGGGAACTAAGACAGCGTACTAATGCGTCTCTCTTTTTCTCACCAGAAAAACCGAAGACCTAACGCACCTCGGTACTTGAATTCTACGCAAAAACACAATCCCATCATGGGAAGAACTCCTTGATGACATCACATCCGTCACCCTCTGTTCATGTCATCTCCTCCCTGCACACATTTCCGGTTCATATACCATAAATTCAGCCATTTTTTCGTCATGTTTGTCGAATGTTGACATTGACTGTGTTGTACAATACAGTGACTTTATTTTTTTTTCACTGACAGTATATGGGGATGGTTCCCCAACCCTTAATCTGTCTCTCTTGTCTGTTTTCTTCACTCTCTCTCTCTCTCTCTCTCTCTATATTGTCACGCTTGGGTCACAGATTTGCACAGAGACACAGAAGGTCGTAGAAAAAAAGAAGGATTTTTATTCAGACACCGCAAACACATGAGCTTAAACGTGCTCCATGACAAGTCAGATATAACAGTTCCGCTAGGAGCAGAGAGAGATAAAAGCAAACAATCAATTCCCAAACTGACAGGCTGCGTAAGGCTTATAAGTCGGCGGAGTACCGCGCGAGGCTTGTATTACGCGTTATAGTGCAAGGATAAGGAGCAATGTGTAGTCAGTGTTTCAGGGTTTGTGGTTTTCCCAGGGGCGTCCGTCTCTATTTGGGGTGCGATCAGCCCTCCAGCTCACACCCTCCCCCTCAGCACAGATGGATGCCGCCGAAGACTTATTTCAGAAGTCTAAAACATTTGCACTTAAAGACTGGAAACTAAACATGGATGATCCAATCCGTGCGCAAATTCAAGATTTGATACATAAAGTGCACTGTTGGTTTGAAGGAGACGTAATGGAAACAGTTGTCGTGAATATATTACTGGCCGGCATACCTGAAGTTCTTCGAGATGAATTTCTACGCCATGATATTAAATCATTAACGATTATGTCCAGACGATTAGATGGTTCACAGTCCACTTGGAGAAAGAGCGGTGGATTTCGTGCTGCTTCGCAACCTGTGAACGAACGTCAAGGACATTATCGTCGCTTCGACGAGACCCCGGGAAATCCAATCGTAGATGGGACGCCTGTTTCTGGGGAGACAGCGGCAACAGCGGTCGACAAGACCGTGGAGGCTACAGAGCACGCCGGCGTGGACGCCGTCAGAGGATATTTCGAAGCGGAGCCGACCGTAGATGTTTCCGATGTGATCAGCTCGGCCATTTGGCAAGAGATTGTCGCTTGTCTCAAACTCATTCAATGGGGATTGGACTGGCCGAGATTTGTTGCTCAACTATTACATGTCCGGATGGAAAGGATGGCTTGTTGATCCGGTGAAATTGGGACACAAAGAAATCTCAGCATTGTTAGATTCGGGAAGTGACCTTTGTATTGTGAGACGAGACTGTCTTAATGAACAATGCCTTAGAGACTGTGAGACTGTAAAAATACGCTGTGTACATGGTGATGTTAAAGATTATCAGACTTTACTTCTTCCTTTAACTTATAGGGGGCGCCACTTTAAGGTTTGGTCTGCCGTTTCGGACTCGTGCCCTTGGCCATTACTCATAGGGACGGAGAAATGCCCTTTTTCGAAACTGATTAATAAATGTAAGGGACCAGTAGTCCAGTCCACTAATGAACTTGGTGGGGGGGGAGAAGAAGAAGAAATCCAAGACGAAGAACTGGTAGCGGCCGGGGAAACTCTAGAGCCCAACTTAGATATTGAACCAGATCTCTCCAGCGAGACGGAGGAGGTCACCCCCGACAATCTTCCAGAATGGGCTGCTCCTTCTACATCTTCCCAGATTGCAAACGCCTCGAACACAAACCGAGTGTTAACGAACAATCAGATTTTGTGCGTTTGCAGCATACTGATAGCTCATTAGAATATGCATTTAAACAGGCTCACCCCACTCCTGGTACCACTTGTCACGCTTGGGTCACAGATTTGCACAGAGACACAGAAGGTCGTAGAAAAAAAGAAGGATTTTTATTCAGACACCGCAAACACATGAGCTTAAACGTGCTCCATGACAAGTCAGATATAACAGTTCCGCTAGGAGCAGAGAGAGATAAAAGCAAACAATCAATTCCCAAACTGACAGGCTGCGTAAGGCTTATAAGTCGGCGGAGTACAGCGAGGCTTGTATTACGCGTTATAGTGCAAGGATAAGGAGCAATGTGTAGTCAGTGTTTCAGGGTTTGTGGTTTTCCCAGGGGCGTCTGTCTCTATTTGGGGTGCGATCAGCCCTCCAGCTCACAATATATATATATATATATACTGTATATATATATATATATATATATATATATACAGTGATCCCTCGCTATATCGTACTTCGACTTTCGCAGCTTCACTCCAACGTGGATTTTAAATGTAAGCATATCTAAATATATATATCACGGATTTTTCGCTGGTTCGCGGATTTCTGCGGACAATGGGTCTTTTAATTTATTGTACATGCTTCCTCAGTTGGTATGCCCAGTTGATTTCATACAAGGGACACTATTGGCGGATGGCTGACAAGCTACCCAATCAGAGCACGTATTACGTATTAAATAAAACTCCTCAACGATATACGATATGCTTCCCGTGCGGTGCTTCGTATACTTAAAAGCTCTAACAGCAACTATTGATTTTTGATTGTTTGCTTTTCTCTGTCTCTCTCACTCTCTCTGATATTCTCTGCCCCTGACGGAGGGGGTGTGAGCAGAGGGCCTGTTTGCACAGAGGCTGTTTGCCTAGAGTATACGGACGCTCCTCTCAAAAATGCTGAAAGACTACCTTCACATTGCTCCCTTCCTTGCGGCCGCTTTATCGTGGTGCTTTACATACTTAAAAGCCCAACAGCACGTATTGATTTTTGATTGTTTGCTTTTCTCTCTCTCTCTCTCTCTCTCTGACATTCTCTGCTCCTGACGCGCACTCCTTTGAAGAGGAAGATATGTTTGAATTCTTTTAATTGTGAGAAAGAACTGTCATCTCAGTCTTGTCATGGAGCACAGTTTAAACTTTTGACTAAAGGGTGTTATTTCATGTTTAGAGGGCTCTAATAATGTTAAAAAATATATTTAGAGGGTCGTAAACAGGTTTTCTATGCTACAACTGTGAAAATATTAGATTTATAAATAAAGAATCCTACTTCACGGAAATTCATTTATCACGGTAGAGTCTGGAATGGATGAACTAAAATAAATGAGGGTTTACTGTGTATATATATATATATATATATATATATATATATATATGCATTCAAAGTGCAGAAAAAAATGTTCTGATATCTGTTTGTTTTGGTGTATATTAATCTATAACGCCTGTAGGATGGAAGAGATTCAAAAAGATTGTGGCCTGGGTGTGAGGGGTCAGTAATGATTTTCGTAACCCATTTCATAACTATGGAATAATACAGGTGCTGTAAAAAACTGAATCAGCAGCTCCTGTGGAAGGTTCAACTTCCTCAGCTGTCGCTGGAAGTACATTCACTGTTGTGCCTTTTTAATTATGGATCTTACATCTGATGGATCCCATTTCAAGTACCGGGAGATTATACATTCCAGAAACGTTAAGGTTTCCACAACTATCACAGCAGTATTAAGTATGGAGAGAGGGGATAATAATCTGGGACCTCTCCTAACATCCACTGTCATTTCCACAGTTTAGAAAGTGTTTATCTCCAGATTGTTATGACTGTACCAAAGGGCCAACTGCTGAACCTCCCATCTGTATGCAGACTCATCACCATTCCTAATGAGCCCAATGATGGTTGTGTTGTCCACATATTTGATAAGTTTGACAGAGGGGTCCTTAAAGGTGCATTCATTAGTGTAGAGAGCACAGATCCCTGGGTGGTGCCTGTATTGATTTGAGTTTCCCCTTCTATTTCCCATTGGTCAGGAAATTGGAGATCCATTGGAGGAAGAGAAGAAAAGCTGTGTGAGTTTTGAGTGGATGAGCTCCAGGATTATTGTGTTGAAAGCAGAGGTGAAGTCCACAAACAGAATCCTTGCATATGCCCCTGGGTTGTCACGATGTTGCTGGATGTAGTGCAGACTGTATCATCCACTGACCAGTTCTCTTGTTAAGCAAACTGAAGGGAGTCCAACAAGTGAGCTGTGATCTCCTTCAAGTGAGCTAACACCAGTCTCTCATAGCTCTTTATGACCACAGATGTCAGAGTAACAGGGTTAGTATATTTGCTAACCTTCACCCAACGACCAAGCTACAGACAATAGTTTTTGGAATCAAAGTCAGTGTACTTATGGATTTGTTAATGTTGACTAAGAGTGAAAGCAAGGCTTTGCCCTGATTCCTTCAAGATCTGAACAGAGTTTCTCTTTCGCACCTGGATGAGCATTTAGTGTGCTTTGTCTTTCTTTGTCCAGGTTCTTCTTTTGTCTGTTGGCTACTAGTTCTCGTAGGCTATACTGAATTTTGAACTTTTTGAAGCTTGATACAGTGGTTCTCTTTTGCTAGCTTAAAAATACTATCTGTTGGGGAGTCGATGATCAGTTACACACAATACTTTATGTACTATCTCTTGCTTTTCACCTTACTTTCCATTAATAAGGCTGGACTTGATGGGGCATCAACATTCCAGTCCATTACAGTTGGTTTTCTGGTCTTATGGTCTGGCACCAGGTAGCACTTTTTAAGTAGAAGAACCACTCAGCCTTCATTACAAATATAGTCTAGGCCAAATGGTTCCTACTGTACAGTACAGCAGAAGTTAAAGCTGGGCAGAGAGCAGAGAGCTAGTACTTACAGAGGTTTATAAAGGAAGAAATGAATATTTTAAAATTGGCTTCTTAGGGCTTCATAAGTCCAACCTCTTGCTAGATAATTGGTTTTAGGTTTTTTTTTTTTCCATCATAGTTGCCAGTAGTTGAGTTATGGCTATTTTTTCACTGACCGAGTGATAAAAAGTGTCATACCGAGACATCTCTGGAAGTCATTTACCTGTGATTGATCAGTCCTATCAGATAAGACGCAAAACCGAATTCCAAAGAGGGGTGCTGTGAGGAAAAATTACACTTTACCTGAAAAAATCCCTGGCAGTTGCAGGTTATGAAAATAACTTGTGGAACAAAACAAAGTGAAGTGCTTCCTACAGGGCTTTTATTGAATATTTAGGAATGATATAAAGTATAGATGCAAAGCTACAGAATAGTAGAAATGTGAAACAGCCAGCTACAAAATACTGAAATACAGCTGGAAAGAACCAAAAAGAGTCTGTAAAGGGTGAGAATATTTTGCGCTATACTGTATTTTTTCTTTAACCAGTACATATGCTTTGGACATTATTAATTGGATGAAGTTCATAAAACAAAGAATTGCACAAAGCTATAAATTAGCCACCACATCTTGGCTTTGATCTCATTGCTTGAATTCTGCTGCCTAACACTTACCACCTCCTGCCAGCAAGTGAAGTCTTTAAATATTTTCACTTTTGAGAAAATGGTATTTCTTTCATTTAAAGTACTATAATTGTGCTCTAGGGTTCATATTGAAAAGAAATATAAAATGACATGCTTTTATATAATATTAGTGACCTAAAAAATAAAAATGTTTTCAATAAGAAAGTAGTAATTTTGTTGTCACCCAGCACTTCATATCAATTCATTATAATGCAAATGCATCTTTGGTACTTTCTCATAATGTGTGCAAAATAAGAAGTTTGGAGATGTGCTCAGTGTTCCCAGGTATATGTGTGTCATGTACTTTTACAGAATATGCACTAATATTAAGTGGATTTCTAGCTGCCACTGAATATACAGTTCTTAATTTATTTAAAAATGTCAGAAACCACAAGGCATCCGAATCATTATGAGAAGACCACTGTTGTTAAGTGTCACCAATATTCAAACGCAAATGTCTTTACCGAATGTTCATACTAGTTATGGGTAGCAAAGGTTTTCAATAGGAACTAGTATGTACAGTATAAACCAGGAGATGATGAAAGCTGTTTGGAGCATTTAGGTCACTGGAAAAATGATAGTGTTTGGTGTCTACAGTGCTCTGTAGAAATCTTAGCTTCTTTTTGCTTTTGCATGTTTTAAATGATCATATTAAATAAGTAATTAATAATATCATTATTTTTATGGTCTATACCACACTTTGCAGTGCATATTGTAGACCAGAATTAAAGAAGGCAGTTTGACAAAAGGTGAAATTTAAAAATGTCTTATTTTAGTTATGAAAACAAATAAACCTAATAAAATGCAATAATATTTTACAAACAAAAATATAAAAATATAAACACATGATTAAAGGATCAGGATTCAAAATGCATAATTGCTTACGTAGGACAGAACTTTGATTGTTTTTTCTTTAACAAGGAGATGGGTGGTGGAACAAGGCTGGTCAATTCTGTGAAGTTTTTCCAAGGCATTCTGAGTATAAGACAGGACCTACTGACAAAAAATGATTTTACTTAGTGAAGAAGACCTAACTTTCTATTTTGCAATTTAACTGTGGCTGGAATTGCAGATGTTTTAAGTTATCTACTCTCTCACATATATCTTCTAAGCCATTTTTCATTTTTTATTTCTGTTTTTCAATAGTGACCAGTGAGTGGCTTAGCATTAATGTCACTTACTACCCTACCATCTCCCAGCAGATGGTGCTGTTGAGCAAAATTTAAATAACTAAGGTCTCTTTGCAGGCTAACTTCTGAATCCTGATCATCATTAAACCTCATATATTCTATCTTCTTCCTATTTATCTTCAGTCATCCATCTTCCAAAGCCCTTCTCCAATCTTCAAAGTTCCTCTCCTTCTCCTCTTGTTCAGTGCTACACAACACAGTGTCCTTAAAATATCCCGTGCCTCAACACTACCATAAACAGATCAAAGAGGTAAAGACTTAAAGAAGATCATTGGTTCAGACCTGCTCTAACTAGGATCTTATCTGTTACCCCAACACTGCTTTTAACCTGAGTCCTCATTGCCTCCTACATATCCTGGACAATCCTCTCATACTTCTCTGGTACTCCTATCTCTCTCAGGGATCACCAGATCTCTTGACGTGGCACTCTATCATAAGCCTTGTCCAAATCAATAAACATCATATGCAAACCTTTGTGTTTTTCTTGATGCTTCTCTATGAGCTGTCTCAAATCAAAGACTGCATCAGTTGTTCCTCTTTCTGACATAAAACCAGATGTACTGTACTTGTATATGTCACTATTTTGGAATAGTCATCATCATTATAATGAATGACATTGATCACTCATGTACAATTAGATTTTGCATTTTGCCAATTGAACAAAAATTGGAAATGTATGAATATTCTTTTGTGATTCTGCTTTTGGTGTTGCATATTTGATATATGTTAATGTTGAGATATCTTGTCATACAATACAGCCACCAAATGAAAGAATGACAATATGTTGATAGATTTTGGTGTAATTTTTTATGGCATTATTCAAATGACATTTCATCATCACTGTTGCTAATAGCATACTACATTTTAAAGTTTAGTGTTGCTCCCTTGTCCCCTTCAGTGAGATTTACAGGAGGCAGTCTCTTTCTTTGGTTGCCCCCCAATGCTCCTAGCATCATTCCAATTCTCCACGGCTCCTTCCATCTGGCTTCAATTATCTTTTTTTCTGCCATGTACCCACCTGTGCATTAATGTCACCAACTTAATCCCACACTACATACTTTGGGTCAGAGGTAACATGATCTGTACTCACTTTGCCTGACTCCATGAACAGATCTAAGCCAAGATCCTTCCCAAATCTCACCAGCAGCCATGTACCCAGGCCAATGGATTTAAGAAAAGGAATGGGTGTTGTAAGTTTAACCTATTAACTGTTTTATCTATCTATCTATCATACTCAAATACACCTTCTGCATGGCTTCTCAGGCAGGGTGACTCTGCCACTTCTGACACTGTCTCTGCTCCAGGTCTGCATGGCCCCACCTGAATTTTCATGCCAAAAGTGCCACTGATCATTTCTGTAATCATTCAAGAAGGATAGTTTACCTTGATCTGGAGTAGATTTTGCAGAAGGCAGCTTCATTCTTTTATTTACATTATAAGCATAATTGTATTGCATGAGGTTCTCTTCCCGGGTCCTCTCTGTGTGGAGTTTGCATATTCTCCCCATGTCTGCGTGGGTTTCATCCGGGTGCTCCGGTTTCCTCCCACATGCAGGTTAGGTGCATTGGCGATTCTAAATTGTCCCTAGTGTGTGCTTGGTGTGTGTGTGTGTGTGCGCCCTGCGGTGGGCTGGCGCCCTGCCTGGGGTTTGTTTCCTGCCTTGCGCCCTGTGTTGTGTATAGCGGGTTGGATAAATGGTGGATGGAAGTATCGCATGAGCATTTTAAGAAGAGCAACAGAAATGTCAATCATTATTAAAACAAAAATTAAGTTACCTAACCTACCAAGATTTTATAGTGCTCTATGCATTGCAATGAATTCTGATATACTATAGTAGACCCCCGCAATGATGCGGTTCAGGGTTCGTGGACTCAGTTGTTCGTGGATGTTTCCTTAGAACCTAACTATTAAATGTTAGCGAAAAACGCAAATATCCTCCACAATTGTATATGCCTTTTTTCGTAGCAATATTGTGCTGTAGAGAGAACAGGAAGTAACCACTAAGGGAGACGCAGTTTGGGATGATGAAAGTAGCCAATCATAGAGCGTTATTCATTTCTTCTTGCTGCCGATTGACTGCTGCTCTGTGACGCATCTTCAGCTGAGTGTCCTCGTGTTTTCCATTTTGTTATTGTATTCATTTTGTTATTCTTAAATGCACAAGATGTCGCCTTGCACCTTCTAAGGCTTCTGGCTCCGAGCCTAAGCGCCAGAAGAAGTTTAAAACACTCCATGAGAAGGTTGAACTACTGGATTTGCTCTGGGAACTAAAAAGTTATGTTGCAGTAGTGCGCCACTATGGCATTAATGAAAGCACCGTATGCTACATAAAGAAGAACGAAGCAGCAATCTGGAATACCGTATCTGTAAGTTTCTGTGATAGTGCCAAAAAGGTAACGACCATAAGAAATAAAAATATCATTAGGATGGAATCTGCCTTGGCATTATAGATCACCGACTGCAGGAAGAAGAACATCCCCTTGGATGGTAACATCATCTGTGAGAACGCATGGAAACTGTACCAGCAGTTCGCTACAGGAGACAATGTAGAAGGTACCGAAGAACCGCAACCAGGACCATCAACAGCACCAGAGCCTGAAGATTTTCAAGCCAGTAAGGGATGGTTTGATCGTTTTCATCATCATCAATATCATTCATCATTGGTGAGTACCCGTACATTTTACTGTATTTTAATTAAATTAAATTATTATGTATTTACTCTACTTATAACAAAGAAAATGACAGCGTATACCAAAGAAAATGCGCTTGCATGAATTACAGTACGTATAGTGGTAACATCGGTATTTTACATTCTAGCACTGCGGGAGACATAGTTTACCATTACATTCTGTTTTTAGGTAATGTATTAAGGTAATTTTTTAGGTAATGCACTAATGTATTAAGCTGAGTTTGCAATAAAATTAAAGTGCTTTGGGGGCATACTGTATTTAGGGTTTAAACTATAAAAATAGGCATTTAAAAGGCATTTTTTAACTACATAGTTAAATAGTTTTATGGAATTCATGGCTAAATAACCACTAAATAAACCAAAACACATTTTGCAAATATAAAGGAAAATCTCATCTGAGTATATTAAAAAGCAATGGCAAGAAATATTTAAGAAGTAAGATACTGTGTTCGTAGAGTTAACAAGAGACTAAGCTAAGCAGAAAAAACAACAATGATAATATCCTAGATTTACCAAAATGGGCCAGTAGCAACCAAAATTCCAATCCTACAATTTTTCCTGACTTGGGCAGTCTCGCGTGTGGGAACTATGGGATCTTCTTTAGCTATATTCTCCACTTCTAGTTCTACCCATGTTTTGTTTTACCTTAGTCTTGGTTTATACTCTCCATCTTCATCATAATGCATTACTTCATCCTGCTACTGTATACTTTGCCTTGTATTTCATATGTTCAAACCACCTCAATCAGTTTGTCCACACCATGTGGTCATTTTTGAGTTCCAAATATGTATTAATTTTTCTCTAAGTCACAGGAAACACCACATATTCTTTTGAACATTCTAATATGAATCTTTTGTAGCTTGATTCCTTCTCTTTTTTTATAAACCATATCCTAGTTTCATACTGTGTATTATAGAACACTTTGTCTCTGGCTTATCTGGCTTTATATGCTTCCTGTCACCTAGTAGTCACTTATGTCTTCCATAGCTTAGTCAGCCTTTGTCTTCATATATTGTCATGCTTAAGTACTTCCTTGTTGCCAGTGATGTTCTGTCTGTTAGGAGATTTCATTCTCAAACTGGCAGTCTCTGTACTTGTTGGATCATAGAAAGTTCCAAGAAAAAACACTTCATAATTCATGTGTGTCACAAATAAGAACACAATACCAGTCATTACTGCTCCTTTCCTATAGCCATGTAGGTTTCTAGTCCCATTTAGACTTTTGGGTCATTTGTTGTTGTCTAATACTCTTTTCCTTAATGGTCCTCTTTTGTAATCTCAATCTTTTTTTCTTAATTTCAAGCTTATTCAGTTCATAGTAATGCATGGCATATCCAGTACAATAGTAAATTAGTTTAATTACATTTTACAGTACATTTCCATTTTCTGAATAGACTCTGGAAACTATTATCGTTCTTTGGCACATGACTGTTTGATAAAAAAAAATAATTTTGATCATTATTAGCCTTAACACTTTAATGGTAACATTTCAGTAGAAAAGGCTATAGACAATTTAAAGTTAGTTCAAAACGCAAAGTATATAAAGAATTTACATTCACTCAATCCATTTCCAGGTCAAAATGGATTTAGAGCTTCTCACAACAGCAACAACTGCAAACAGGACCTACAGCAGTTTGTATGGGATCCTGGTTTATAACTGTCAAATAATACATCCATAGGAAAATTGTAGGAAAGGTGAATTGGATTTGAACTTGCCCACCCAGTCACAGACGTAATAATGTATGAAGTGGGGTGAGATTTCACTCAGTTTTGTCTTTAGCAAAGCCGGTAAATCATCAAATACTTTGGCAAGGCTCCTACTTTATTTGCCTTACCTTTTTCTGTTGTAGGAGGTGGTGTCCAGCCAATAGACTTACATCAAGGTAACTGAAGCAAACTTGTTTTTCTAGATACAGAATAATACAATTTATTGATAAACACAAGGATTATTGAAACATGATAACTGCATATATATGCTGACATATAAGACATGATGCAGACAGACAAACAATCATATAATATAATGGCTGTTTAATAGTTATTTACAGTTCTAATTTATCTTGGCACAGATAGTTTTATGATACCAAGCTTTGGATGATGTCTGATGTTTGTTGAGTTGTTGCTTTGTTGCTTCTCTGGGTTCAAGTGGAGGATTCTTCTTGCATTGGAGCGCACTCATCCCCTTTACTGCATGGTCCTTTGTTTGTGGTGTTCTGTGATGCTACTTTCACAGCTTGCTTTCTGCTGTTAAGGCCTTTTGCTGTGTCATCTGTAACCACAAAGGGAAAAATATTACTATTTTTTAGCACAAGAATTTAGATGCTTCCATTTAGAATGTAATGGATGTTTCTGAGCCTTTCAGCCCACTTGCCAACAGCTGGGCTTGGCATAGAGATTGTCAATTCCTGATCCACAAAGAGAAAGAGGTTGTTGGTTGCTTTCTCTCAAAACAGAGAATGGCTCATCAGCTTTTAATTTCAGAGAGAAGTTTTAGTAGTTCATTTTGGATAGTGTGAGCAGAGCTCTTATAGAAGTTCCCTCAAAGTTCCCTTGATAGAGCCAGAGAGAGACTTCAGGATGGTGCAGAGAATTCTAAGAAAATGTATCTTTTTCAAGATTGGCTTAAAGTCACTTCCAATTATAAAATCATTGTCTCCTCATAGGTGAGTTCTTCTGTCCATCAGAGTTGTCATTCATTGAATTACAGGTCTTTATTCAGGCTTGGGTCCATTTCACACCTTTTGGCTCAAGAAGGCTCTACAAAGAGGCCTCTGCAAAGATGTCAGTGCAACTCTGATTTACACCTTTGTTATCAGATGAAGAACAGGCTGGTCCTAGTAGGTCAGTTGCTGTAGTCATCTTGGTCTATGAGCAATTCACAGCTGGATGTCTGCTAAATCTGCTGATTTACAAGCCTGGTTTGCCATTAAAGCCTATCCCTATCAGAATGGACAATGCCCACTTTGTCTTTACACTATCTTTTTGTTTTCTGAACCCAGTTAGTCCAATTTATGGTTGGTTGTAAGAAGCCAGAATCAGTCCTGTCAGCAACAACAAATCCATTGTAGGGTTTCCTGATGCAAATGACAACAGTCACTCCAACAATTGCAAATGAGTGTTTCTAGTTATTGTAATCAATATGTCTTTGAGATATGAGGATAAAGCCGGAACACCTTCCGGTTATGTAGCTGCATTGGCCACTGCATCACCACATTCAGACACCTTTATTTACTCAAGTATACTTTTTATACTACTGTATAATAATGTAAAACTGCACTACAGTAATTTGAATTGTTCAAACTAAGTAGTTTATTTTTTGTTATTTACAATTTTTTTTCATTTCAGCAATAATATGGAGATATAGATTATATGTGTATATTTTAGTTTTAACCTCTTGAAAAACAAATACAGTACAGGCCAAAAGTTTGGACACACCTCCTCATTCAATGTGTTTTCTTTATTTCCATGACCATTTACAGCACTCCATCACTCTCCTTCTTTGTCAAAAACCCTTACACAGCCTGGAGGTGTGTTTGGGGTCATTGTTCTGTTGAAAAATAAATGATCGTCCAACTAACCTGACTTCTGCTCAATACAACTGCTGGTCCCAACCCCACTGATAAAGCAAGAAATTCCACTAAATAACCCTGATAAGGCACACTTGTGAAGTGAAAACCATTTCAGGTGACTACCTGTTGAAGCTCATCGAGAGAATGCCAAGAGTGTGCAAAGCAGTAATCAGAGCAAAGGGTGGCTATTTTGAAGAAACTAGAATATAAAACATGTTTTCAGTTATTTCACCTTTTTTTGTTAAGTACATAACTCCACATGTGTTCATTCATAGTTTTGATGCCTTCAGTGAGAATCTACCAATGTAAATGGTCATGAAAATAAAAGAAACACATTGAATGAGGAGGTGTGTCCAAACTTTTGGCCTGTACTGTATGTAAAAATGATTCTTTCTAAATGCACTTTAAGGAATTATAACTGTGACTAAAAGGTACTATATGAGCGCCAACCTGACACAGACAGACACAGGAGGCACACTGAGAAAACAAATAAATGTTTAATTTCTATTTCTTCGCCTGTGGGCAACACCTTCCTTGTTCCCACAGTCACAACACAGTCCCCACAAGCACAACTCCACACAATACTTTTATGTCTCTTATTCTTCCTCCACTCCTCCTCTGTAAGCTCCTCTGTAAGCTTCGTCTTCCTCCTCCCGACTCTGACCTCCGGAGTAGTGGCTGCTGGCTCCTTTTTTAATACACCCGGAAGTGCTCCAGGTGCTTGGAAGGACTGCCTATAAGGGCTCAGCAACTCCAGCTGCAGCACCCCCTGGCGGAGCCTGTGGATCCCAACAGGGCTGCACCAAACTCCAACTCCCATGAAGCTCTGTGGGAGTCCGATGCACTGCTGCAACCCAGGGGGGGTTGCCATCTAGCATCCCAAGGGAGGTAATGTACTGGCCATGCTTGCTCCCCTGATTCTCTCAGCATGGAGGCACATACATAACATACTAAGTTGCTTAATATATACTCATTCCAATATTAACAGCAATATGAATTTTCAGTTTATGCATATTTGACAGTTTTTTCATCCATCTGCCCCTTTTCTTTCTTGCTTAGTCCAGTTTGGTAAAAATTAACTTTAAAAAAATATTTTACATTGCATTCTTAAACTTTATTATCTAAACATCCTGAGAATAAAACTGTTTTTTTATATAATTTCCTCTTATTCTGTTCACATAATGTAATTTCATGATGTCTAATGTGAATTTATGTTTCTGTTTATAACAATATAAACAATGTAAAGTTACTTCTAGTTCCATGGAGAAGCTCCAATAAGATATTTATGTTTTATAAGTACCTTACTTGTCTCCGATGCTGCTGCTGTACATACCTGTCACTTGCTAACAATGAATTAACCTGGATAACGCAGGTTTTTAGAATTTATGTCATGTAATGTACAAGTAATACTAATCAAAATTTGAAATTTAATTGACAAAGCAATTTGTAGCATGTTTCATTTTTTGTTTCCCTGAGCATTTTCTTAGTCATACCATTTCATGTTAGAAACGCAAGAACCCGACAGTAACATCAGTGAGGCAGAAAGCACTTCTAGATGAGACAACAGTATATCTCATCACTGTCATTGGAATGTCAGGAGACCATACAGAGGTCACATAGTTTGGAAATTTAAGCTTATTACTTTCAGGTGCTTCAAGAAGGAGATTTGACACTACACTACAATGCTGCCAGGATTTTGTATTATAGATAGTTGATAAAAACAGATTAAACACTTCATAGTTATTTAAAGGCACCTGATGATTCATAAGCAGATTACTGATATTAGAATGGTATTAAACTCTTATACTAATTATTAAATTTGGTGAAATAAAAACAGAATAGATAAATAATACGTATATGGAATAACAGAAAACTGTGAAATGACATAATTGAAACCATTTAAAGTAGTTTTTTGGTCTTAAATATATACAGAAACATGTTCAAGCTAAAATAATTTATTGTTCAGTAATGCACCACAAAGAACATTTAAAGATCCAATTTAAGGTGCAAGGAAGGTACAGCTAGGGCTCTGTTATCTTAGCAAAGCAGAGAACATGTTGAAAAACTTAGGGATTCACAGAAAGACTGAATGGATCCTCATAATATATTTCTTGTGAAGGAGATCCCATGTGGCTGCCAATCATGGCAGTGCTTACATAAAATGACAAAACATCTAAGACAGCTCTTATCAGTGATGTTTGAGCTTCAAAAGTCTTGGGTTTAGATTAGAGTGCTAGTTTTATGGCTTGCTGTGAAAAAAAGCTAAACTCTGGAGTTTGCTGCTTCTTTAGCACTCTGTCTCTTTTGATACACAAAAGCAAGATATGAAGAAAAAAAATTGAGTCCCCTGATAATCGTGAAAAGCTTAAAAATAAAATATTCAGATGGCGAACCCCCTGCCTGAGTTTGTCGAACTTACTTGTCATGGAGACCAGAAAACATCTGTCTTTGGCTGCTGACTTCTGTTTCTCCTCTTCTCAAAGATGGTTACTATCTAAAAAATCAAAAGTAACACTTCTAAACATTCAGGGGAGTGACTGGCATTCGGGTCAGCATGAGGTCCAAATTTTGTTGACAGGATCTGTCACAGCCTCAGTTGGGATAGGTCACATAATCATTGAGCTAGCTCAATTTACACTATCAGTCGCTTTCAATGTCACTTTCAGTAATGGGGCTGCTAGCCTGTAAAGTTATGAATTTGGACAAGTCTGTGTAAATCCCTCAGTTTTTTCTATTCTTGCATAAATAAATTATGAAATGATTCATAAGCTCTAATACACAAGACCAAACTAAACATTCAGTTCTAAAAAATATAAACGGTGATATGATACTTACCTTTCTGCTTTTAATTACTTTATTTTGTCTTATGTACAATCCTGTTCACATTACTTTCTATATCAGCTGGTACACTGTGTAAACTATATGATTCTTTGGTACTGTGACTTTAATAACGACTTGTCACATTTCTTTGATAGTATATTCAGTGAAAGATGCTACAATATTAGTCAGTCAGTCAGTCAGTCATCCTCCAACCCACTATATCCTGACAGGGTCAACAGGGGTCTGCTGAAGATGCTACAATATTTTAAATAAAAACATAATGTTAATAAGCAGTGGAAAATAAGTAGTAGATAGATAGATAGATAGATAGATAGATAGATAGATAGAAATACAGCACTGCACTGATACTGTGCCTTTTTAATGTTCAAATTGCAGTAGAGGGCCCTTTGGGAAATTTCCAAGCCAAGAATGATGCTAAGAAGACCAAAATATCCCGAGAAGTTGTGTTATATCATTACAACATAATACCAACTACGGAAAAATAATAGAAATACGCAAAATACAAAACTAAATCGAAGAAATGGTAAAGGTCCTTGCCCGCTGAACCTCCCTGCACCAGAAAACCCTCATATCCTTCTGTCAATTACTTCTCTCCTGATTTTGGCCTGTATTCTGCCAACCATTATCTTCTGTACTTCTTTCTTACTGGGTCGTTGGTCATGCAACAGCTTTTAACTTCCTTCTAACAACATACGTGGGTAAGCTTTATTGTCACCCTTGGGGTTACAGTCAGCTATGTATGTACATCAGGGACATGTAGCTCCAGTTTACTACTGTCTGATGTCCATGTACTACTCAGCTAAAATGGCAAGCTGCCTACTGCATTTATTATTTAATGGATAGCATGGTCCCACCTGCTTTTTCATGAGACTGTGTGACCTCTAATAGAAAGAAAAAGATAGAGCATTATTTGTCCCCAGTAGGAAAATTCACTTTTTATAGAAGCTCTTTAAATAAGTACATTAATAAAAAGATAGATAAATAAATATATATACACTCATACCATGGTCTGAACACACACCAGAATGACAGTAAAGCAGGATAATTAAAAAGAAAGAAAAGTTCTGACTTGGCATGTCTTGACACATCTCTGCTGAATAATTCATTGGCTGAAAGTCCTCAGTGTTAGTGTGTCAGAGAGAGGATGTTCAGCATTGTTCAAAAGGGTAGTCAGTTTTATTTTAATTCTCTGCTTTGGTACCTCCAGGGGGTCCAGAGTGTGTACTATATCCAAGCCTGGCCCTTTAATTAGTTTGTTGATTTGGTGGGCCTCTCTTGAAGTGAAGTTATCAGCCCAGCACACCACAGCATAGAAAACCACTGGTCATCACAGAATAATAGAATGGAAGTTTTGTAATTGTTGCCATGTTTTACTCTTGTATGTCCATACTGTTATCTAATGCCCTGGCACTATCAATAAGTATCATTGTGCCACCACCCATTTCCTTTGCACTACCAAGGCCTTGATGTATCCTACCACTACCTTATATTAGACATTCCCATCTGTAATACCCCGGGCTACCATGCCTCCCTTTATAGCAGATTTGAAATGTGCTGCATGGACTGATATTTTTATATAATACCAGAAGAATCTGAGGAAGCAGAGCCCCAGCTAGCAGCACCTGATTCCCCAGAAACCCTGAGCTCTCTGTTGGCTCAAAATGGTCAGTTCTATATACAGTATATATAGTACTACAGTTAACAATGTTATATTATTTGCATTGTGTTTAATAAAGAATCCCAAACACGCAACAAGAACAAAACAAGTAATGTTATTATCTTAACGTGGATGAATGACTACCAGACAGAACCTTTGTAAACTTCCTCTCAATTTAGTCTTTTCACTAATTCTAAATCAGAATTGAATTTATTTTCTAATTGCATTACATGCACAAGAAATTTGTGTTGTACAATTATTGTTGAGACAAATGCTAAAGGGGGCTTTCCATATAATCCATTACAGTGACAGGACATAACACAAAGCGCACAGGACAAGTAATTGTGTTGTTATTTCTGTCCTGGCATCAAATTAGAAAAGGTGTCATATGTTTGCCAGACAAACATTCTTTTAAAAGGGCACATTTTAAAAATGACAATGCAAACTGACTCTGTTATGCCAATACAATTTTCTAGTGCTTATTGTAAAAAATGAACGGGATGGCAGCTCAGTGGCTAGTGCTGCCATCTCACTGTTTTAGAGACATGAATTAGATACCTAGTTGGGTCATTAAACAGTATGGGATTTGTGTGTTCTTCTGATGTGGCGTGGTTTTTTGACAGATATTCTTGGTTCATCCCACACTGCAATGCTATACATTTAAGGTATATGGGATTAAGGTATAGGATTAGTGACATTAAATGGGCCCAGTGAGTGTGTGTAAATTGTCACCTTCAATGTAAAGTTACTGCATTTAGCTTGTTTTCTGTGTATTGTGTAGTCCTGTTATATTTAAGTAATCAGGCACAAATGGTTTTAACTGCATAAAATCCCTTTCATTTAGAAAATCAGCAAAAAAGCCCTGTGCAATTACCACAAAGCAATATTTTTATAGAAATGCATATTTAAGGCTTCAAAATACAAGTAGTATAAGTAAATTGCTCAGATTGAGGCACTGAGTCAAGGGGACATTATAAGCTGAAGACTTTGTTGCTTCTATTTTAAATCCTTGGTCACATGGCCTGTACTAATTGATTACCGTGGTGATTTGCAAACCAAGAAATAATCTTGTCTTTGTAGCTGTGATTTTTCCTTTTTCTTTTATGATCAGATAAATCTTGTTACCGAATATGTTAAAAGATCTTGTTAATGAGTGTAATTGAACATACATGACCACATTTTTCAATAATGCTTTAATTAGAATCAGATCTTTCGGGAGTTCTGATGATGAAGAGTGTACAATGTGCTTTCACTCCATAGCAGACTTATGTCTCTGTTGTGGACCATCACTCACTGTGAATCATTTCTAACTAAAAGGTTCTTAACAACCATTTAGATGAAAACAGCCTTGCAATAAGCAAGCCTTAAAAACAACATGACTAAAATTGTGTGGAACAAATGCAAATGCATTTCAAGAGTGCTGTTGATTACTGCAATAAAATGTCATTGAATTTAGTCTTAGAGGATTCATTACAATGCAGCAGAGCACACTGTGCCAGGACTATTTGGCGGTTACTGCCTGTCATTAGAGTGACATTGAATTCTGTCTTTTCCCAAGGAAGCAGCAAGTTTCTTTTTCTATGTAAAAATATTTGCTAGCCAAAAACAAAAAAACAAAAAAAAAAACCACGAGAGGTCATTAAAAAGAATATAATTTCTTTTAGAAAATGTTCCAAAAACATAATTAAGAATAACACAAATCTGTACTATAAATACAAATTTAGTGTTCTCATTAGAATAGGACATTACAATGATTATCAATTTATCAATTTTTATTTTTAATGAAGATTTCAGAGATTAGAGAACTTTGTTCATTCCTGTGAGACTACTAATAACCTGCAATTGCTTCATCCAGGGTATGACGTTAACCTGCATCCAGCCCTGCAAGCAGGTCCTCCAACTCCACTCCAGACACCATAAAAAAAAAGTAAAAAAAAAATCTCCCACTGTTCCAGTGTAGTACTGAGGTGTCACCCACTGAACTCGGGTCCCAATCCAGGTGGTTGGTCATTTGGTGGGTGTGGCATCAGCGCATGATCCCATCCAACTAGTTTGTGATAAAGAAAACTAACAGTTTTTATTTCATGGACATTAAAACACCCATTTGACAACAAACCTATTTTCTAATAATCAAAAGAAATAGACATAAAAAATGTGAGACTTGCAGCTTATTTTTTTCTCAATTTAAAATGCTTGAACTGTACTTTGTCTGAATCCAAAAATAACCTTTAAATTACAGAGCCTCAAAATGCTACAATGATATATAGAGTGCAGGGCAAAATAAAGACGGACCCATTAGTCTGAGTATCAATATTGGAGAGATATTATTTTAGCACAGAATACTCTGGTTACAGTTGGTGGTAAAGCATTCATACTGCTTTGCCATAATTGTTTCTATCATTTCAATTGCCATTAACCAAAGTTTTTCTATAATGTTTCACTTCATTATGTACTACCATGGGGCTGTTATACTGTATATCCCTCCAAATTATGGAGCCAGACCTTACGTAGACTAAATTACAGCCATTTTATTTGCTTGCTTTTTTTTTAACCTGCAGTGCAAAAGACCTGCAGCCCTGGATTGAATAGGAGGCTTTCAAACGCTCTATAGGGTGGTCCAGATCTAATTATGCAATTTTTATTATGCTATAACTTATTAAGTTTATTACATAGAAAATCACCCGAAAAATCCCGGACCATCGATAGGTGTGCGAACTGATGACATGAAGAATCGTCTTTGCGCCCAACTGGAATCGTCCCAGAATAAATCAAAGTCATCCAGATGATCTGGATCTGCATAATTAGATCTGGGCCACCTTGTAGTATGGGATGTTTTGTTTACTTTTAGTTTTGTATCACTTCCTATGTAACTGATCCTTACAAAGAGCATCAGCTGTGTTCTTTTCTCATTCTAGGTATTTTATCTTAAGCTGCAGCTTTTTGGTTTCTGACTGTTCAGAATTTCTTTTGTTGTATGTGTCTGTTTACAGTGGCAGCCCAGACAAGCTATACGGCATTTATTTATTCATTTTTGTCAAGTGTCGGCCACAGGGAATGCACAAACCAGTTCGTTTCTTCAGTCCCAAGCCCGGATAAATGGGGAGGGTTACGTCAGGAAGGGCATCCAGTGTAAAATTTTGCCAAATCAATATGCTGACAACAATACAAATTTCCATACCGGATCAGTTGAGCCCTGGGCTAACAACAACCACTACCAGACCTGTTAGCTAACAGGGTGCTGCTGGAAATTTGGCTACTGTTGGCCGAAGAATGAGAAGAAGAGGAGGGACACGTGTCTGGAGGCAGGAGGAGAGGAGGAAAGTAAAGAGAGTGGAACTGAGGGTAGGAACTTTGAATGCTGGCAGTTTGACTGGTAAAGGGAGAGAGTTAGCAGATATGATGGAGAGAAGGAAGGTTGATATATTGTGTGTGCAAGAGACTAGATGGAAGGGTAGTAAGGTCAGGTGGATCAGAGGTGATTTCAAATTGTTCTATCATGGTGTGGATGGGAGGAGAAATGGGGTAGGGTTATTCTGAAGGAACAGTATGTCAAGAGTGTTTTGGAAGTGAAAAGAGTGTCAGACAGAGTGATTATTATGAAGCTGGAAATCGGAGGTGTGATGATAAATGTTGTTAGTGCATATGCCCCGCAAGTTGGGTGTGCGATGGATGAGAAAGAAGATTTTTGGAGTGAGTTGGATGAAGTGATGAACAGTGCACCCAAGAGACAGAAAGTGATGATTGGAGCGGATTTCATTGGACATGTTGGTGAAGGAAACAGAGGAGACGAGGAGGTGATGGGTAGGTATAGTGTCAAGGAGAGGAATGAAGAAGGTCAGATGATAGTGGATTTTGCCAAAAGAATGGAAATGGCTGTGGTAAATACATATTTTAAGAAGAGGGATGAACATAGGGTGATGTACAAGAGTGGAGGAAGATGCACACAGGTAGATTACATTCTATGCAGAAGAGTCAATCTGAATGAGATTGAAGACTGGAAAGTAGTGGCAGGGGAAAGTGTAGTTAAGCAGCATAGGATGGTGGTCTGTAGAATGATGTTGGAAATCAAGAAGAGGAAGAGAGTGAGGGCAGAGCCAAGGATTAAATGGTGGAAGTTGAAAAAGTAAGACTGCAAGGTTGAGTTTAGGGAAGAGGTAAGACAGGCACTGGGTGGTAGTGAAGAATTACCAGACAGTTGGGCAACTACAGCAGATGTAGTAAGGGTGACAGCAAGAAGGGTGCTTGGTGTGACATCTGGACAGAGGAAGGAGGACAAGGAAACCTGGTGGTGGAATGGGGAGGTACAGGAGAGTATACAGAGAAAGAGGATGGTGAAGTAGTGGCATAGTCAGAGTGAGATGCAGAAAGTAGACAAGAGTACAAGGAGATAAGGCGCAAGGTGAAGAGAGAGGTGGCGAAGGCTAAAGAAAAGGCGTATGATGAGTTGTATGAGATGTTGGACACTAAGGAGGGAGCAGAGGACCCATACCGATTGGCTAGACAGAGGGGCCGAGATGGGAAAGATGTGCAGCAGGTTAGGGTGATAAAGATGGAAACGTACTCACAAGTAAGGAGAGTGTGTTGAGCAGATGGAAAGAGTACTTTGAGAGGCTGATGAATGAAAAGAACAAGAGAGAGAGAAGGTTGGATGATGTGGAGACAGTGAATCTGGAAGTGCAAAGGATTAGCAAGGAGGAAGTAAGGACAGCTATGAAGAGGATGAAAAATGGAAAGGCCGTTGGTCCAGATGACATACCTGTGCAAGCATGGAGGTGTTTAGGAGAGATGGCAGTGGAGTTTTTAACCAGACTATTTAATGGAATCTTGGAAAGTTAGAGGATGCCTTAGGAGTGGAGAAGAAGTGTACTGGTGCTGATTTTTAAGAATAAGGGGGGTGTGCAGAACTGTAGTAACTACAGTGGGATAAAATTGATGAGCCACAGCATGAAGTTATGGGAAAGAGTAGTGGAAGCTAGGTTAAGAAGTAAGGTGATGATTAGTGAGCAGCAATATGGTTTTATGCCAAGAAAGAGCACCATAGATGTGACGTTTGCTCTGAGGATGTTGATGGAGAAGTATAGAGAAGGAAAGAAGGGGTTAAATTGCGTCTTTGTGGACCTAGAGAAAGCATATGACAGGGTGCCTCGAGAAGAGCTGTAAAATTGTATGAGGAAGTCAGAAGTCACAGAGAAGTATTTAAGAGTTGTACAGGATATGTACGAGGGAAGTGTGACAGTGGTGAGGTCTGCGGTAGGAGTGACGGATGCATTCAACGTGGAGGTGGGATTACATCAGGGATCCTCTTTGAGCCCTTTCTTATTTGCAATGGTGATGGACAGGCTGACAGATGAGATTAGACAGGAGTCTCAGTGGACTATGATGTTTGCTGATGACACTGTGATCTGTAGCGAGAGTAGGGAGCAGGTCAAGGAAACCCTGGAGAGGTGGAGATATGCTCTAGAAAGGAGAGGTCAGTACGAACAAGACAGAATACATGTGTGTAAATGAGAGGGAAGTCAGTGGGATGGTGAGGATACAGGGAGTAGAGTTGGCGAAGGTGGGTGAGTTTAAATACTTGGGATCAACACTATAGAGTAATGGGGATTGTGGAAGAGAGGTGAAAAAGAGAGTGCAGGCAGGGTGGAATGTGTGGAGAAGAGTGTCAGGAGTGATTTGTGATAGACGGGTATCAGCAAGAATGAAAGGGAAGGTCTACAGGATGGTATTGAGACCAGCTATGTTATATGGGTTGGAGATGGTGGCACTGACCAGAAAGCAGGAGGTAGAGCTGGAGGTAGCAGAGTTAAAGATACTAAGATTTGCACTGGGTGTGACGAGGATGGATAGGATTACAAATGAGTACATTAAAGGGTCAGCTCAAGTTGGACATGTGGGAGACAAAGTCAGAGAGGCGAGATTGTGTTGGTTTGGACATGTGCAAAGGAGAGATGCTAAGTATATTGGGAGAAAGATGTTAAGGATAGAGCAGCCAGGAAAAAGGAAAAGAGGAAGGCCTAAGAGGAGGTTTATGGGTGTGGTGAGAGAGGTCATGCAGTTGCTGGGTGTCACAGAACAAGATGCAGAGGACAGGAAGATGTTGAACAAGATGATCCGCTGCGGCAACCCCTAAAAGGAACAGCCGAAAGAAGAAGAAGAAGTAGTCAAGTGTCGGCTTATTTCAACATAGTTTTGTATCTGTGGCCTTTGAGCCATCAACTCTGTAGTGTCCACAACCTGAAAAATGCATGGCAGTTTGTGGTCTGACATTTCAAGGAGTCATCAAGGCTGTGCAAACTTGGTGTCAATGGTTAGTGCTCAGAGTAAAGGCAACCATAAAGGTAAATATTCAGCTTTTCACAAATCAGAAGCACATCAATACGCTTCTCTCTCTAGCTGAATATTGAGGAGCCATAAGTCTCAGGTTTCTCAAATCCATTTTGTTTTATGGAAATAACAAAATACACTGCAGAGGATTATTCATCTAAGATCACACACAGTAGACATGTTCAGGTAAAATTACCAGTTGATGAACTGTGGACCCTGGCGCCTGCACCCTGAGTCAGAATGTTGTCCAAGTAAACATTAACTACTGGAAAAGATGATTGACTACATGTAATATGGGGGTTGTTACATTTGAGCAATTAAAGAGATCAGTTAGCAGATAAAGGGAGACTGTCTGCAACAATGACTAACTGATGACTTTCAAGTTCAGTTCAAGTTCAAAACTATTGTCACATGTATAGAGTTCAGTGAACTTCTTTCTTCCATGTCTTGCAATCATTTTAAGCTTTGAATAAAATTTCATGTCATTCCAGCTATGAGAAAAGTTCAGATCTGTAGTGATAAATTCTGTAGGTATGACAGCAGTTTCTTTTGCAACAGTTTTGTGTATATTTGGCAGTACAGAGGTTGAATGACCAGAGTCACTACAGGATTTATCAGGGGCTTAGTGCCTAGACCATGTAGAAGGTGAGGCCATTTATAACACCCTTGTGATGTAACTTTCAGTAGAATTAAGTTACAACTTTCAAGCTGTGTAAGCCTCATGTCAACAATATTGCTGTCATGTCTTGTCATATAGAAACAGAATTGGTGCTTTACTGTATGTAGCAAGACAAGGTATGAGACCAAGAGCATATAATTTGATGGTCCCATCTTTATAATGATTACCAGGATTGACTGCTGGTATGTCATGCTAAAGAATGATTAGCCTGCTTAGCCAATTACCTCAGGATTCAGACACTTTCAACACTGAATCAGTAAAAAAGTTGTTATTTTCCTAGCAGAGGCCACCACTTCCATAGGTAGAAGGTGAGTTTGACACAAACATTTCTAACAGTCTCGTGGAATTCTTGTATTTCCAGGGCTTGGTAGGAAAGGTTCAAGGGAAGCTGGGAAACTGGAAGAACTATTATCCAAATTTATTTGTGTAGTCCAAAAGCACAGGCACCCCAATCACTGCAGATCAATGTGATGCCCCAGGGGCTCACGGCCTGACACCTTTGTTCTCCCAGAACATCGATAGTCATGTACCAAGATGGATTAGGACAATAAATATTAAATACATAAAATAATAAATAAATATAAATATGTTGCATGTGGTTAAAATCAATAAATAGGTCAGTATACATATTTTAAAACTAAGAATAAAAATAAAGTCAGAACCTGCTTAATTCACCTCTCATCTCTCTGGTGATACTCTTCTCCCATCTATTTTTCCCCTTTGGTGTGCACAGCAAAGCCGACACGCTGACAAGCACTGGCCCCTCTCTGGCTGTTGTCCCAGCCACCTCCATAGGGACATTTGGTGCTCAACTCAGTCAGCCTGCTACCATTTCTTAGCTTCTACATGACAAAGATTGTAGTTCGCAGTCAGCCCTGCACCTTGTATTGCTCAACAAGAGCAACCTGCCCCTGGAGCGCCGTTCCTGCTGCCTCACAGGGTCACTCAATTATGATACTGTCTTCTTCCCCTTAATTTTTCCACCATTTATTCTCGGTCTTTTCTTTCTTTCTCCACTCTCAGTCATAGACCCATTTAATTCTTATGAGTGTATGTGCTTCCCATTACAACCTATGGAGTATCAACAAGGAATGGCTGTGCTGACATGTGAAGAAGAAATCAGCGAATTTCCCCATTAAACACTTCAGGGTCTCATGGCTTTCCATCAGCTCGCATCTAAACAAACAAAGTCTGTTTCCATAAAAAACTTGCACCATCACAGAATTTTGACACACTTCACAACAATCAATAACTATTTCTATATTAAATCACTCTCATTATAACAGACAATTATAATTAGTTTCTGAACTGAGGGCAGCCATTAATAAAGGTATCATAAAACAATTCTTTTAAAACAGACAAAGCAAAGCTCTTTATTTCTGAACCTTTAAAGATTCATGTATTTATGCTATCATAGTGAATTCAGTTGCAGAGATTATTAGCTTGTAAACTATCTAAAATCTAGCATTTTACAATTAGACAACACCTTGTACCACACAAGAGAAATGGCAGTAACCATTCAGATGATATTCTTACTAATATTTGAACAAATATCAGTGAATTCCTCTAGATTTCAATACTCACTACAGGTAGTGAACTGCAAAACATGGCTATTTCAATATATTTCATTTGTCTAATCCTTTTATATTTCTAAAATGTGTATGAAGGTTATTATGTAGCCATTAGCTGCTCTAAAATAACTGCCTTCTGCACTTAGTATGATGAGTGTAATTGGAATAAATAGACTTACAACAATGGTAGGATAAAAGTACATTCTCCATTAACACCTCTGTATTTAAGCTTAAAAAGGACATCCTTACCTCAGCATACTGTATTGTCTTTGTATATAATAATGTTTCAATATTTCAAGGAAGGCTTAAGTGGCACATAGTTTATAAGCGGATTCTGCTTTTTTATTACATCAATGATATGTAAACAAATTCAAAAGCAGACCAGGAGGACATGAGGAGGGCTTGTGCCTCCTCCAGACCGCGAGGGGGCGTCCGTCCTGGTTCTGTTGGGGCCACGGGTTGAGGGCATGGAACCTAGGGGCCCGTGGTCACCGACAACGGTTTATCCGCGTCGGTTGCGGTCGGGGCTGGAATGGAGGACCGGAGGAGGCGAGTTTCCAGACAGATGTTAGGCAGGGGCCTCGGGTACAGGGCTGAAGCCCAATGGCCACCGCCACATTCCCGGAGCCCGGCACTTAGTAATATGACTAATTAAGGACGGAACACCTGGGGCTCCAGCCTTATAGGTACAGTCGGGAGGAAGCAGACTGAGCTCAGGAAGGCATAAGGACTGTGGGCCTGGACTTTTGGGAATGCGAGAAGGACTGGGGTCTGAGCAAACACCTTGTACATAGTGTATATAAATAAAGTGTGTTGGGTGCAAAATAATGGTTCACAGCTTAAAGACCTATTAACTTTTAAGAATGTTTATGTCGTCAATAACTACAATCACATTATAGTAATATGACTAATTTTTCCACATAGGTACATTTCAAATATTACAATGATTCTTTGATTAATAAAAAAACAATGGGAAACGTTTAAAACACTTTTTTAATGCAATGCAAAGTACCCCTTTTGAAATCTATGAACACACTATGACGCGTGAGTCACTGTCTTGCACTCGAGAGAAAACACAGAGTCCAAAGGCTTCAAGAAAACCAACTTTATTCCAATCAAAAGAGGAACAGTCAGGATATTTATGCAAATAGCAACTCACCACTTCAATACACACACTCAGCAAACAAACAGTGATGGAGTCAGGTCAGTTGCCAGGTTAGAATGTTCACCACATCAACTATCGGACAACAGATGTATTACACAGGGAGGCTCTGAAATTGCAGATGCATCAGTGGCATGACGAACCTACGGTTCCCTCTGCGACGGACAAGCAACCTTCAACAGACACATCAACCACATTTTGGTGTGCAGTACCATTAGGGAGGGTGTCAAAAGAGCTCAAAAGTCTCACATTATTAGTTCATCATTTAAGAAAATAAGAACCATCTTTATATGATAAGTATTTTTGAAAACGCAATCTTTTCCTTCACAGCAGGACATTATTTAAACAGATACATCATATTTTAGAACTCCCAGTTCATTAAGAGCACTGCTATGGACAGCTTAAGAAAAATCAAAATAGAGAAGTTGTAGCAAAATTAATATGGTAACACATGTCGAGTATTCAGGTTGCAAAAAATGCATTCTTAACTGAGAAAAGATGCAAGCCAAAGAGATACGGTAAGATCATCTGCTGGCTTGCTGCTGCTGCTGGTGAGCTGTATATTTTGCTTGTCACGCTGCACGTCGATCATTTAAAAGCCTGTACAAGCAGCTGTCCTTTTGCCACTTCGCTTCTCTGCCGTGCTCATTGTGAAAGGGGTGGGGGGTTTGGCTTCTCGCATGCTAAGGAGTAGCAGTCGGATCATCAGCTGGCTTGCTGCTGCTGGCAAGCAGAATCTTCTGCTTGTTGCTTATCGTTGTTTTAAGAGCTGGGAGCGCATGAAGCGTGTCTGCCAAAAGAATTCCAACAACTGCTAGGTTAGATGTCCGTGAACTTGTTTTAAATGTTGTCTCACTGCCTTGTCTCACTGGATGTCAAATTGTCTTCCGAGAAGATCACGACTCGTCTCCCTAGTCTGCCTTCCAAGATTTTTTATAATAGATAGATATATTTTTGCCTACTTAGCTTTATTCAGTTTGGGGTTTGTGCAGATCTTGTCCAGATTATCACTAAAACAGGACAGTGTGAATGGTTTGTCCATGCTGTCATGTGATTTCAGTATACACATCTTTAATAATTTACAGATACAGTGGTGTGAAAAACTATTTGCCCCCTTCCTGATTTCTTATTCATTTGCATGTTTGTCACACCAAATGTTTCTGATCATCAAACACATTTAACCATTAGTCAAATATAACACAAGTAAACACAAAATGCAGTT
Organism: Polypterus senegalus; assembly: GCF_016835505.1. Taxonomy (NCBI): domain Eukaryota; kingdom Metazoa; phylum Chordata; class Cladistia; order Polypteriformes; family Polypteridae; genus Polypterus; species Polypterus senegalus. The sequence continues at coordinate 67,356,667 of NC_053167.1, forward strand.
TTTAAATGATGGTTTTATTATTTAAGGGGAAAAAAAATCCAAACCTACATGGCCCTGTGTGAAAAAGTAATTGCCCCCTGAACCTAATAACTGGTTGGGCCACCCTTAGCAGCAATAACCGCAATCAAGCGTTTGCGATAACTTGCAGTGAGTCTTTTACAGCGCTCTGGGGGAATTTTGGCCCACTCATCTTTGCAGAATTGTTGTAATTCAGCTTTATTTGAGGGTTTTCTAGCATGAACCACCTATTTAAGGTCATGCCATAGCATCTCAATTGGATTCAGGTCAGCACTTTGACTAGGCCACTCCAAAGTCTTCATTTTGTTTTTCTTCAGCCATTCAGAGGTGGATTTGCTGATGTGTTTTGGGTCATTGTCCTGTTGCAGCACCCAAGATCGCTTCAGCTTGAGTTGACGAACAGATGGCCGGACATTCTCCTTCAGGATTTTTGGTAGACAGTAGAATTCATGGTTCCATCTATCACAGCAAGCCTTCCAGGTCCTGAAGCAGCAAAACAACCCCAGACCATCACACTACCACCACCATATTTTACGGTTGGTATGATGTTCTTTTTCTGAAATGCTGTGTTCCTTTTACGCCAGATGTAACGGGACATTTGCCTTCCAAAAAGTTCAACTTTTGTCTCATCAGTCCACAAGGTATTTTCCCAAAACTCTTGGCAATCATTGAGATGTTTCTTAGCAAAATTGAGACGAGCCCTAATGTTCTTTTTGCTTAACAGTGGTTTGCGTCTTGGAAATCTGCCATGCAGGCCGTTTTGCCCAGTCTCTTTCTTATGGTGGAGTCGTGAACACTGACCTTAATTGAGGCAAGTGAGGCCTGCAGTTCTTTAGACGTTGTCCTGGGGTCTTTTGTGACCTCTCGGATGAGTCGTCTCTGCGCTCTTGGGGTAATTTTGGTCGGCCGGCCACTCCTGAGAAGGTTCACCACTGTTCCATGTTTTTGCCATTTGTGGATAATGGCTCTCACTGTGGTTCGCTGGAGTCCCAAAGCTTTAGAAATGGCTTTATAACCTTTACCAGACTGATAGATCTCAATTACTTCTGTTCTCATTTGTTCCTGAATTTCTTTGGATCTTGGCATGATGTCTAGCTTTTGAAGTGCTTTTGGTCTACTTCTCTGTGTCAGGCAGCTCCTATTTAAGTGATTTCTTCATTGAAACAGGTGTGGCAGTAATCAGGCCTGGGGGTGGCTACGGAAATTGAACTCAGGTGTGATACACCACAGTTAGGTTCTTTTTTAACAAGGGGGCAATTACTTTTTCACACAGGGTCATGTAGGTTTGGATTTTTTTTTCTCCCTAAATAATAAAAACCATCATTTAAAAACTGCATTTTGTGTTTACTTGTGTTATATTTGACTAATGGTTAAATGTGTTTGATGATCAGAAACATTTTGTGTGACAAACATGCAAAAGAATAAGAAATCAGGAAGGGGGCAAATAGTTTTTCACACCACTGTAATTTATCAGATTTAATCAGATAAAAAAAGAATCAATACTATCATGTGCAATGAATTTAGACAGACAAGAGTTTGCAAATGATCAAAAAGATAATCCTTAAAAGTATTAATTGAAAAAAGTTTTAGCCACTGTGCTGAATTTGTATATTCTCATTGTGACTGGGCACAGCATTATCCTCCTTTCAGTAAAAACATTTTTGAAGATAACTGGTATTTGTATTGTTGGGCACTTGTGTGTGTGAGTCAGTAAATGTATTCTGTTATAACTGAGAATAATCTTAGCTCTGTTTCCTGGATTTATGATGTGCCATAGCCTATATGACAGTAACATGCAATTTCTAGAGAAAAGCCATTTACTTCTTTGTAGGAAGAATATCTTAATTCAAAGAGTTATAATGAGACCATAAGATATTTTGAGGATCATGTCTAATAGATTTTAATAACATACTGTATATTAAAATCAAACGAGCATGAAGTACGTTCTTGGGAAGAGCTTTTTCTGTTAAATAATTACATGACAAAAAGAGCCTAATTTTTACAACTGTAAAGAACAAGAAATTCTTTAAATATATACACAACTTGAAAAAATCCAGAATGAAGAATATTTCTGATTCCAAAACAGTATTGGGTCCTACCTTGCAGTAGCTCCCTAAGGAAGTCTAAAAATGGATTGATGGTTGCACAGTGTACACTGTTTATTTCGGTCACATAATACCTCGAAGGACCTGGGTTTATAAAGAGCCCCAAAGTGAAGTTTGGACATATTCCCTACATCCACACTGGTGATCTATTGGTACTCTAGTTTTCTCTCAAGTTATAAATGTAGCATTTTAGGCTGATTGGTGACTTAATATTGGCCACACAGTGGAGCTTAAAATGAAGTGACATCATTGTTATATATGCTTTTCATAATTGTTGGAATTCCATATAGAATGCACATTTGCCTTTTTGGTATACTCTCTGCCTCTTTAAGGCTATGTATCTTTTTGTTAAACAGTTATTGACTGTGGAGAATTGCTGATAGTTCGTAGCTAATATAAATGGAAGACACAGTAAAGACAGTAACTTACAATTGCTGTTTTTTAATAAAATTATTATCATACCTATTAGAACATGCTAATAAATAAACACTAAACAAAATCATTGTATTAAACATCACAACTCTTCAAAAATGTGGAAACCCCTCTTGTGAAATACAATGTAGATGTGGCACCTCTATTATAATGTGAGACTTCTGTTACTACAGTAAAGAAACACTCATGTACTACTATATACAGAATTAACACTAGAATCCCTGAAGTCTATGAAAAATCTTGTAATCCTGGCCCACCTTAAATTCCTTTCACACCTCTCCATCAGTGTCTTTTGTTTTGTAAATGTGTCGATCAGCACAAGCATCAAGCAGCCTGCTCTCCCATCCCCCAACATTGACGAAGCTCAACTCGGGCAAGAAGGTCTTCCAGCTCAAGCCAAGCTTGTGTGGTGCCTGGAGTTGTATAGGTTAAATAATACAGTATATTATTATTTGGAATAAATGCATTTCGTGTGTGTTCCGTGTCTACAATGATCTGTGTAAATACAGGATGAAATGTGAGGCAGGAATCGTTTTTCATATTTTAGTAATAATTGACAAAATGTAGACATGAAGCGTATAATGTGTGGAGACCGAAGTCCAAATATCAAATGGACACTTTCGCAAAAGGTACAAATATAACTAAAGTGTGATTTTATTCAAGAATATAACCACAGAAAAAGAAATTGGGTTAGGGTACAATGCTGCCACAACAGCTTTAATGGTGAACTGCTGACTCGTGATCAAGAGGTTGCTGGTTCAATTTTGAGTGCAACTGTTTTGAATAGTGAGCTCCTCTTATTGTTAGTATTATAGAATAAAAACATAAATTTAATTTGAGTCTGTAACAGGCATTGTAAATTTATGGTACTTGGAAAAGTTACCTTTTTTTTATTCAATTTTATTCAGACACTGCTATTTTCACATAAAGACGTGCTATAACAGAGGTGAATTCAGATGAGGATGAGGGTTGTATATTGGAGAAAGAGAACAAAAGCTCTCCCCGCAAGAAACATCCACTCATAGATAAAAACAACGCAGCTGCACCAGGCGTAAAGGTGAAGAGATGGCACCATTTGGATGCAGCAACGTTTCAAACCAGTATCAGTTGCATTGTAATCATCAGTCAATTAATGATCTTTTTATACTTGTAGCTGTATTTACATAGATGTGCCAATACAGAACAATAATAATAACGAAATAATGCAATACTTAGGCAAAATAACTCATTATTTTGTGTTCCGGAAACAAGTTTCCATAAGATACAGTTAGATTTTAATATAAAGTAAATTAGTACAAGTTTTTTCTTTGATTATTGTAACATTCATTAATACTTAAATCCTTGTGATTTCATTGACTATTTCACTGCTCACTATTAAGAGTTCAAGCCCACTGCTACTTTGAATAGACACAAAAAATATTTTTTTAAATTTTAATTTTTGAAAAATCTGTATCTATCTTTTAATATACTGCAGGTTTTAAAACTGTGGTCACTGATTGCAGATGGAACAACCATACTTGGATTAGTCTCATATAATTGGTTTGTCCTTAAAGTCAAGGACAGCCTTCCATGATATGAATTGGATTCTGGCCCTGACAGACATTACTTTAGCTGGATTCAGACTCAGCAAGAATGAAGAGACACATAGAGGCTTCTTTTTTATGGTGCATCATTCTCAGACCTTCTGTTTATTAAATCAGTGATGTCACTAGATTTACCAGATTTTGAAAAGCTTTTAAATTTGAGCTCATGTTTATATCACAAAAAATGAGCATATCTGGAATAAGTGTCACTAAATAAAGAGAAAGCTTGGCAAAATTGTTTAGAAGCAGTGTGGTAGTTCTCTGAATTACAATTACTAGTGCCTTTAACTTTGTCTTGAGCAAGAGCTGATTATTCAGGATCAGTGTTCACTGAAGCAGCTACAACTGAGAATGTTATTGATTCCACTCTGGCAGGACAACTGGGAATGGGGATAACAAGATGTAAATTCCAATAAAAGCAAAAAACACTGGATATATGATCAAGTGACTCTAGTGTAATTAAGTGGTTTACTAAGCCTCTGAATTTCAAACTGATATCCATTAAACTATAGAAAACGTATATGTGTGTGCTTTCTTTTCACATTGTCTACTAGGAGCTGAACATAACTATGATGTGGTAAATTACTAAATTAGTAAAATTAATATTTGGAAATAAAAAATCAATTTGTCAAATTGATTGTCATACTTAAAAGCTGATAAAAAGTCACTATAAATATCAGACTGACTAAGTGGGCACTTCTACTTTGAACAATCATCTTAGGTACATACAATACCAAGGCAGATCCTTCATTTGATGGTTTTTCTGTCATTTTCTGGATCAATCCCTAGGTACAACAATTCCTTGTTATCAAACTGTGACACCGATTTTGTACTCATTAGAACATTCTTCACATTTACCTCAGAGGATGGAACCACCACTTGATAAAAATAAAAATAATGCTTGCTTGAACTACCACTTGCGCCAGTGTCTTGGACTGATTACACCGGGAACACAATTATTTTATTTCAGGTTAATTGAAAACTAAAAGGATTAAGGTAAAAGTAAAGCTATACTATTCATGGTTTTCTATAAGGATTCTTTAAGGATTTATCTCAGCATACTGCTACATACAGTACATCACTTGTGTATCCTAAAAGTAGTGATAGTAAGGTGCTGGTCTTATTCATTCTTTGTCCTGTTGCAAGAAAGCATAGTTAATTGAAAAAAAAAACTGGTCTCGTCTGTTGTAGGAGATGGACATCTAGTGGGAGCTCCGCTAGCAGCAGTGTTATTTTACCTTTTTTAATATTATTATTTCAGGGTATCCTATATTTACTCATCCCGAGAGGATTTAATTATATTATACACAAGTACAAATAAGCATGAGCAGCAAGCAAAGGGCTCAGAAAGAAAAGAATAAGGAAAAAGATAAGCCAGCAAATGTTCCATCGAAGTCTTAACCAGGCTCAAGTTCATGGTACAGCCTCCTAGAGACTGACCTGGAATAGACTGGTAAAGGTAAAGACCTACAGGGACCTGACGCTGTAGTACCGGCTCCAGCTGAGAGCATTAGTGGGAGTGAAACTGTGAGAGAGAAGGGCAAGTAGTATTCACCGACTCTAAGAGAACTATTGGAGACATGCATGGCTAATACAATAGTGAGTCTGCCACATCATCCCCCACAGGACTCACAACTCTGCCTACAGAGTGCGGGGAAGATTGAAATGCACTGTCCAAGCTGAAGGTAATGATTGCTGCATTCAGTGGTGACATAAATGATACAAAAGAAAGATATAAAGAAGGACAATAGAGATAGAAGGGATATAAAGACAGAAATGAAGGGCCTAAACAAAAAAATGAGAAACAAGTTCAGGATATAAAAGACCAGGGGCCTCATGTATGAATGTTGCATACGCACAGAAATGTTGCGTAAGAACTTTTCCATGTTCAAATCGTGATGTATAAAACCTACACTTGGTGTAAAGCCATGCACTTTTCCACGGTACCTCATACCTTGTCGTACGCAAGTTCTCCGCTCGGTTTTGCAGACTGGCGGAACCCAGCATCAAAGCAGTGCTACTGTTCCTGTGTGGTTACTCTTTATTTTCCTGATGCGGCTTTATAAATTCACTGAAACTAACCGCATATTGTTTATTAGTGTAATGCATCTGATTGTAATTAACTTGTAGCAATATAATGGTCCAGGGAATAGCCATAGTATTCCAAATACCATAACTGCTGTTGTTACTCTCACTGCACCTTCTACTTCTTTTTCTTCTTTCAGCTGCTCCCTTTAAGGTTTGCCACAGTGGATCATCTTTTACCATATTACTCTCACTGCACCACTCGGAGTACTTATATGACTGTATCTGAGTAGGGAATCACAGCAGCAGCTGATCGGAAAGAGAATTATCGGTATACAGCATCAAGTCCACGCTGCCTCAGCCATGGCAAAACATTTCAAAGCCTTTCCTGTACGGACCTCACGGTTCAGAAACAGTTTCATCCCAAGAACTATAAACACACTCAATCAATTGCTCCTTGTAGAACTGTTTGTACTTAAGTACAATTACCCCACTGTAAACTTGCACTACAGTTATAATATTACACAACCTGCACCACTTTATAAGATGAAATGCAGCAAAATATGTTGATTATATTATACAGATAAAACTTTAACTTTATTTAAATAATCTGTATTGTTAATATTTAAACATGTGAGGACACGGTGCCGCAGCGCTTGCATGTTCACATATTGTTCCTGCCTCACGCTGTATATTTACTGAGACTGGTGCGACACTGGAAGGATAGATGGATAGAATAATTAAACACGTACTATGAAGATATTTCAATGTTCCTTAAAAGTTTTGAAGAATCGTCGTTGTAAGCTTACAGATGGCTTAACGTCTATTACAGAGCTGATTGTGTGGCAATTGGGTATTTGGGGAAAGAAAAGTAAGGACAAGAATTGAAGGTTAGCACGTTTGAAAGAGACAGTACTGCTACAATAAATTATTTCATCGAAGGTCACTCATGGCGCAGCAGCATCTTGTATGAGACATGAACAATCACCTCGCCATTGTATTCTTAATAACATGCTTTCATTCTAATCATCATGAAAATGATATCACGTATACATCTCAGTATTTTAATTATTCAGAGAGCTGTAATATCACGAATGTAATGGATTCTGTGTCCTGTCGGAGAAAGAGAAAGAACGGAAGCACGTAGTGATTAACACACATACAGCACATTGAAGATCAAATACAAAGCAAAGCATTTAACATGCTACTTTAGTTACAATGGGATTTGAGAAACTAGTAAATTAAATGATTTCAAGATGAAGTTTATGTTCTACTTTAATGACAAAATAAACTACGTGATTAAAGTGGATATTTCGAGAATGAAGTTAACATTTCGTGCTTTTTTCCTACTCTGTGCCGTTTTTTCTCACTGTACCCCCTGTACTCGCTGAAATTCGTATATTTTCCCTCTTGCTTTTGCCATTGCCTTTTCACAGAACGCTGAGATTAAGGTCTATTTATATTGATTTGCATATTCAAAGAGGCGTAATTCTGGGAGGAGATGGGGCAGAACAGTAGGCGCGTGCACGTGCGTTAGTTTTCACGCTGATCGGGATTTATGGCACGGAAGAACGCGGAAGTTGGAGTACGCACAGATTCCTCCATCTGGAATTTTCTGTGTGTAAGCACATTTCGGCTTTTGTGCTTACGTCATGTTATATAGTGCAAATTCTACGCACGGCGTTATACATGAGGCCCCAGGAGATATGTTTAAGTTTATTACAACCTTTACAGAAATGCTATGAAAAATTGATGAAAAAATACAGGAAAATACCAGTAATTTAGAGAGTAAAATTAAGAGTACTTGCGGCTCAGCTTAAAGATGTTAAACAAATTTATTATTAGTATTGAAACAGCTGAAAACTGAACATCCGCCACGGATGAAAAAGCAACAACTGCAGAATGCAAAGTGCTTGCTGACAAACTGGCTGGACTGGAAAACAGATACAGAAAAATAAGATAAAAAATATCAGAATTGAAGGTCTTCCTGAAAAACAAGAAAGTGAAATTAATAGCTGAACTCTTCTCTAAAATAACTGGAGAGGACTTTAAATTGGGCATCAAGATCTCAGCAGTCTATCATATACAGTAAGTGGATTGAATGCATCCAAACTAAAAAGCCTGATTGTCCATTTTGACAAACTGCAGGCCAAAGAAAACTTGGTGTCTCTTCTCAGATTGAAAGAGGAGATTATATTTGAAATTAACTGCATTCTTATTTTCCCAGATTTCTCCCCTGCAACAGCTGCTAAATGCACCACATTCTACAAAAATTAAACAGTGCCTACATAGAGCTGAAATCAGATATAGCCTCTTATACCCTGATAAACTGAAAGTGGTTATTTAAGATTAGTTTTAAATGTTTAGTTCTGTGGATGAAGCAGATAAAAGCTAAGAAGACAGATCCCGACATTATTTTGAAACACAATCATGAGTCACACCGTGTTCTGGTCAGGCAGATTCTGCTTGAAGCTTGCAACCTGGTCCATTTGTAATGGGACATTTGCCATAACTATATATTTTATTTCCTTTTATGCCATCCCTTTTTTTTTTAAGCTTCAGTTATTATAATGATATCTATTTCATTAATTATATGTACATTTTGGCTACTACAAAGTAACCAGCAATTGACTTTTTGTTAAACTTTTAATTATTATATTCAAATTTCCTTCATCTATTATATATGCACTTTTTCTTTGACAAAATAACCAGCTGTTTACAGTTTTTTCTTTCTTAACATCGTTCCCTACATTTATTACAGTATATTAGGACTGTTTAAGATTATATTTTAGGATTATTGTATTTGGACTGTATCTTCACAAGATATCTCAATTTTAACCTTCTCTACACTGCTGGGGGATTCATTTCATTCTGGACATGCTGTCTCTTGGCATGTCAGAGGACTGGGACTTTGCAAAACGTGGTTTTCCTCACTTACAGAGTCAAAAAGGGGGGTTTGGGAGAAAGACAGCAATGCTATTTTTTATTAATCCCTTCTACCCCAATAACAACTGGCAATAATATGAAATCTATCCCAAAGCTATTATATATAACAATGTACTACCTTAACCTAAGACTACAAAATGTCCACAAAAGTTCAGAAACAATGTCTCTATGACCAAATAGTGAACTATGTGTGATGGAATGTCAAGGGTCTCGATCATGAATTTAATAGAAAGAAAGTACTCTCTCATTTAATAGGTCTAAATGCCAAGATAGTTTTTTTTACAGGAGACCCAATTGTGAAGAAAGGGCCAGTTTGGTTGTAAAGACAGTAGATTGTCCAAATGTTTCACTCCAACTATACAAAGACGTTGTAGGGGGCAGGGAGTTTAGGACAGGCCAGATTTAGAATTATACATAGAGGAACAAACAACGGTGTAGAAATAAAAATGCTCAATAATGTAAATTCTAACCCAACTTTTAAATATAGAAGGAGCAATACATTAAAAATAGCTTGCCCTAGAAGTGTCAAAAATAAGGCAAGTGAGCTGGAAATGTATGTTGCAGAGCATAATTATGATATTATAGCAATAATGGCAACCTGGGCGGCACGATGGCGCAGTGGTAGCGCTGCTGCCTCGCAGTTAGGAGACCCAGGTTCACCACCCGGGTCCTCCCTGCATGGAGTTTGCATGTTCTCCCCGTGTCTGCGTGGGTTTCCTCCCACAGTCCAAAGACATGCAGGTTAGGTGGACTGGCGATTATAAATTGGCGCTTGGTGTGTGGGTGTGTTTGTGTGTGTCCTGCGGTGGGCTGGCACTCTGCCTGGGATTGGTTCCCGCCTTGTGCCCTGTGTTGGCTGGGATTGGCTCCAGCAGACCCCTGTGACACTGTGTTTGGATTCAGCGGGTTGGAAAATGGATGCATGGATGGAAACCTGGCTAAATAAGAAAGGTGGGGATGAATGTAACATAGAGGGATACATATTTTTTAAGAAGGATAGACAGAACAGAATTTAAATGCAAGTCTTCTTCATTTGGACAATGAGGTCCATCTTACTGAGGACATGTGGCTTCACCTGGAAAACATTAGGGAAAGAGGCCTTATTTTATGAGTGTGTTATAGATCCATTGCAGACAGTAATTTCAACACACATCTTTTTAGTAATATTAAAAAGGCTAGTTTACAGGGGGATATAATAGTCATGGGGGACTTTAATTATCTGAATATTAACTGGCATAACCTTGCAAATAGAGGAGCACAAGAGCAGGAGTTTTTAGAAGTAATCAGTAACTGTTTTTTAGCACAGTATGTTAAAGCACCAGTGCGGGGTGAAGCTTGTCTTGATTTAGAATTTTGAAATAAACAAGATAGAATTGAGGGTGTAGGATCAAGTGACCATAATATAACACCTTTTTCAGTGTTTTTTAAGAGTGCGATGCAAAGACTAAAATTGTTAAGTTTAACTTGGTTAGGCAAAATTTTGAGCATATGTAGCAAAGTCTAAGGAAGATGAACTGGGATAAGCTTTTAGGTGTGGAGACAGTTGAGGAACAGTGGGAAATGTTTAAAAATGCTTTACATGTAATGGAGGACAGGTACATATGTAAATTTGGAATTAATAGGAAATTTAAAAAAAGTTCCACAGTAGCTCAATAAAGAGTTAAAAAAGAAGCTGCAAAGGAAAAAAACAGCTTTATAAGGCATATAAGACTAATAACTCCATATGAGAATATGAGGCCATCTATTAAGAAGGATATTAGGGAGGTTGGAGTGGAATATAGCAGTCAAGATGAAAGACGACCGTAATAGATTGTTTCATATTTTAGTAGTAAAACAACAGTCAAGGAGGAGGTGAAGTGCATCAGAAATAGTAAAGGCAAATTAAAAGATACAGACAGTGAAACAGAAGATTCTTTAAACTTGTATTTTTCTGAGGTCTTCACAAGTGAGGAAGTGGATAACCTTCTTGCAGTAAATGGGACTACTAAGGAGGTACTGATGCATTTGGAAATTGTACAGGGAGAAGTACTTCTTAGATTAAATAGGCTAAAATCAAACAAATCACCAGGGGCCTCATGTATAAATGGTGCATACTTCCGTTTCCATGCTCAAATCGTGATGTATAAAACCTAAACTTGTCGTAAAGCCAAGCATATTTTCACACCACCATGCTTAAATCTGTGCGTACTCCAACTTCCACGTTCTTCCACTCCACAAATCCCAATCAGCATGAAAATTAACGCTCGTGCACGCGCTTTATGTAACGCCCCAACTCCTCCCAGAATTACACCTCTTTGAATATGCAAATCAATATAAATCACCCTTAAGCTCATCCTTCTGTGAAAAAACAATGGGAAAAACACGAGGGGAAATATAAGAATTTCAGTGAATACCAAGTGGAGGCAAAGGAAAAACATACTATTTGTTTAATTAAACCGTGGTATAATCAACAAAAGGAAGTTGATCAAGTGACATAGCGTGTTGGAGAAACTTTAAAGCTCACGTTCACAAAATCGCACAGTGCCGGAAATAAAAAAGAAGTCACATATCAATTTCGCCATGAAAAGGCGAGTTATAGCCCACTGTCTGAGTGTCATATGAAAGCTTATTAGGGTACAGAGAAAAAAAGGCAAACAGTGGGGAAAAAGCACAAAATGTCAAACGAAGTCTACGAAGATATTTCAATGTTCCTTAAACGTTTTGAAGAATCAGTGCTCTAAGCTTACAGATGGCTTAACGTCTATTACAGAGTTAATTATGTGGCGATCGGTTACTTGGAGAAAGAAAAGCAAGGACTGCAGGGGCGGCTACGCCAATATATATTGAATATAAAACAGAAAGAGAAAACACAGCTAAAAATGCAGCGGTAAATTTCAGCAAAAGTTAAATGCTTGTGTCATGTGCACAAGGCGGCTATGCAGTGTCCGCAACGGACGTGGCCATCCACGGTGCATAAGCTACCTTATTGATATTGGCGGGCAAAGGAGCCACCGATTCTTCCTCTGCCCAGGGCCACCACAAGCCTAGAGCCCCTGAGTACTGCTGCAATAAATTATTTCATCGAAGGTCGCACACAATCACTGTGCCGTGAAACCCATGTTTAATAACGTGCTTTAACTCCTATCATCATGAAAATGATATCACGTATACATCTCAGTATTTTAGTTATTCAGAGAGCTGTAATATCACAAATGTAATGGATTCTGTGTCCAGTTGGAGGAAGAGAGCCGGTTTAAGAAGCAAGTAGTGATTCACACACATAGAGCACATAGAAGATCACATACAAAACAAAGCATTTAACGTGCTACTTTAATTACAATGTGATTTGAGAAACTGGTTAATTAAACGATTTTAAGATGAAGTTTATGATGTTCTACTTTAATGAGAAAATAAACTACATGATTAAAGTGGAAATTTCGAGATTGAAGTTGACATTTCGTGCTTTTTTCCCATTGTGTGCCTTTTTTTTCTCTGTACCCTAATAAGCTTTCATATGACACTCAGACAGTGGGCTACAACTTGCCCTTTCACAGCGACTTTGATATGTGACTTCTTTTTTATTTCCAGCACTGTGCGATTTTGTGAACGTGAGCTTTCAAGTTTCTCCAACACGCTTTGTCACTCGATCAACTTCCTTTTGTTGATTATACCACGGTTTAATTAAACAAATAGTATGTTTTTCCATTGCCTCCACTTGGTATTCGCTGAAATTCTTATATTTTCCCCCGTGCTTTTTTACATTGTCTTTTCACAGAAGGCTGCACTTAAGGGCGATATACAGTATATTGATTTGCATATTCAAAGAGGCGTAATTCTGGGAGGAGTTGGGGCGTTACATAAAGCGTGTGCACGAGCGTTACTTTCCAAGCTGATCAGGATTTATGTAGCGGAAGAACGTGGAACTTGGAGTACGCACAGATTCCTGCGTCTGGATTTTTCTGTGCGTAAGCACATTTCGGCTTTTGTGCTTATGCCACGTTATAGTGCGAGTTCTACGCATGGCATTATACATGAGGCTCCAGGTCTCCAAATGAGGCATTTTATAGGAAAAGACAGGTTTTTGCAATCAGAATTTAGCCTCTTGACTACCACAGAAGCGAAACAGGTTATCTTTAAATTGCAACATCATTATTATGAACACAGAGAGAAGGCCAATAAGATCTTAGTCCAGCAAATCCAAAGCAAGAAGTCTACAATGCAGTTAACAACATAGAGATAAAATTACAGTAATCCCTTCTCGATCGCGCGGGTTGCGTTCCAGAACCCCCCATGATAGATGAAAATCCGCGAAGTACAAACCATATGTTTGTATAGTTTATTTTTATATATTTTAAGCCCTTAGAAACTCTCCCACACTGTTTATAAATATTCTCCGCACAGTTATACAGTAAACCCTTCTTTATCGCGGTTAATCCGCTCCAGACAGATAAATGAATTTCCACAAAGTAGGATTCTTTATTTACAAATCTAATATTTTCACAGCTAGAGCATTGAAAACCTGTTTACGATCTTCTAAATACATTTTTTAATATTATTAGAGCCCTCTAGACATGAAATAACACCCTTTAGTCAAAAGTTTAAACTGTGCTCCATGACAAGACAGACATGACAGTTCTTTCTCACAAAAGAATGCAAACATATCTTCCTCTTCAAAGGAGTGCACATAGCAGAGAATGTCAGAGAGAGAGAGAGAGAGAAAAGTTAACAATCAAATATCAATAGGGCTGTTGGGCTTTTATGTATGCAAAGCACTGCGATAAAGTGGCTGCAATGAAGGGATCAATGTGAAGGTAGTCTTTTCAGCATTTTTAGAGGAGCGTCTGTATCTTCTAAGCAAACAGCCCCTCTGCTCACACCCCCTCCATCAGGAGCAGAGAATGTCAGAGAGAGTGAGAAACACAGAGAAAAGCAAACAATAAAAAATCAATTGTTGCTGTTAGAGCTTTTAAGTGTGCGAAGCACCGCACGGGAAGCATATCGTATATCATTGAGGAGTTTTGTTTAATACGTAATACGTGCTCTGATTGGGTAGCTTCTCAGCCATCGGCCAATAGCCTCCCTTGTATGAAATCAACTGGGCAAACAAACTGAGGAAGCATGTACCATAAATTAAAAGACCCATTGTCTGCAGGAATCCGCGAACCAGCGAAAAATCTGTGATATATATTTAGATATGCTTACATTTAAAATCCGTGATGGAGTGAAGCCGCGAAAGTCGAAGCATGATATAGCGAGGGATCACTGTATTGACCATAAAAATATAACTACAGAGAGTACTATAAATCCGTATATTCCACAAAACTAGAGTTTTGTGATTCAATACAGATACCACAGCTAGATACTCTTAGTACTATGGAACTAGATAAACTAGATGCTATAAACTCACTTAAAAGTGGGAAATCAAGCTGGCCCTGATGGCTGCCCAGTGGAATTTTATAAAAAATTTTCAAACAAGTAGCTCACTATTATTAACAATGTTTATAAAAGCTAAAGACAACAAAAATCATACAGACCGATCTCACTTCTAAATAATGACGTTAAAATACACTTAAAAGTTGTAGCCAAAAGGATTGACAAAGTGCTTCCTTCTGTAATATCACAAGACCAAACCAGATTTATTAAAGACAGACACTTGATTTGTAACCTTCGATGTTTATTTAATATAATATATTCACCCATTAAATCTAACATACCAGAGATCTTATTATCTTTAGATGCAGAATAAGCATTTGATATGGTTTAATGGAACTGCCTATTCACCATATTGCAGAAATTTGGGCTTGGCCCAAGCATATGTGCACTGATCAAACTACTTCATAGTCCAGAACCATCAGTTTGTATTAACAACATTGTTTCTGTCTACTTCAAACTAGAACAAGTTTGCCCCCTTTTTGACCTTTGCTCTTTGCAATAATCATTGAACCATTGGCTGTATACTTTTGAAATACATCATAGGTAAATGGGACTTTCAGAGAACTTGACTTGAACAGAAAATATCACTATATGCAGATGATATGATCATTCTGTATATATCTGACCCACAAAATCCCGTGCCAGCAGCCCTAAAAGCATTAGCAAATTTTCAAAAAGATATCTGGACTCAAAACCAGTTTGAGTAAAAGTGTGCTTTTTCCACTGAATTCTCTAGCACACAATATTCGGGTTAATATAAATATTTAGGGATAAATATCACAAGTAAATATAAAGATCTTTTTCAACAAAATATTGCTGTCTGCATGGAAAAAAATAAACAAGATGTAAATAGATGATCTACCCTCCATCTTACATTAACAGGGAGAATAATCCTTCCCATGCTCCTTTTCTTATTTCAAAGCATCCCCATATACATTAACAAATATTGTTTTAAGAATTTAGATTCAATCATAGCCTCATTTATTTGGAATTCAAAACATCCATGCATCCAAAGGATGACTCTACAATGACCTGAAGCAGAAGGGGGCATGGCACTACCTTACTTTCAATTCTATTACTGGGTGGCAAATATACAATCTACAGGGTGGGCCATTTATATGGATACACCTTAATAAAATGGGAATGGTTGGTGATATTAACTTCCTGTTTGTGGCACATTATTATATGTGAGGGGGAAAACTTTTCAAGATGGGTGGTGACCATGGTGGCCATTTTGAAGTCGGCCATTTTGGATCCAACTTTTTTTTTCAATAGGAAGAGGGTCATGTGACACATCAAACTTATTGGGAATTTCACAAGAAAAACAATGGTGTGCTTGGTTTTAACGTAACTTTATTCTTTCATGAGTTATTTACAAGTTTCTGACCACTTATAAAATGTGTTCAATGTGCTGCCCATTGTGTTGGATTGTCAATGCAACCCTCTTCTCCCACTCTTCACACACTGATAGCAACACCGCAGGAGAAATGCTAGCACAGGCTTCCAGTATCCGTAGTTTCAGGTGCTGCACATCTCGTATCTTCACAGCATAGACAATTGCCTTCAGATGACCCCAAAGATAAAAGTCTAAGGGGGTCAGATCGGGAGACCTTGGGGGCCATTCAACTGGCCCACGACCAATCCACTTTCCAGGAAACTGTTCATCTAGGAATGCTCGGACCTGACACCCATAATGTGGTGGTGCACCATCTTGCTGGAAAAACTCAGGGAACGTGCCAGCTTCAGTGCATAAAGAGGGAAACACATCATGTAGCAATTTCGCATATCCAGTGGCCTTGAGGTTTCCATTGATGAAGAATGGCCCCACTATCTTTGTACCCCATATACCACACCATACCATCAATTTTTTTGTTCCAACAGTCTTGGAGGGATCTATCCAATGTGGGTTAGTGTCAGACCAATAGCGGTGGTTTTGTTTGTTAACTTCACCATTCACATAAAAGTTTGCCTCATCACTGAACAAAATCTTCTGTGTAAACTGAGGGTCCTGTTCCAATTTTTGTTTTGCCCATTCTGCAAATTCAGTGCGCCGATCTGGGTCATCCTCGTTGAGATGCTGCAGTAGCTGGAGTTTGTAAGGGTGCCATTTGTGAGTAGCTAATATCCGCCGAAGGGATGTTCGACTAATGCCACTCTCCAGTGACATGCGGCGAGTGCTACGCTGTGGGCTCTTGCTGAATGAAGCTAGGACAGCCACTGATGTTTCTTCATTAGTGACAGTTTTCATGCGTCCACATTTTGGCAAATCCAACACTGAACCAGTTTCACGAAACTTAGCAAGCAGTTTGCTAACTGTAGCATGGGAGATGGGTAGTCTTGTAGGGTGTCTTGCATTGAAATCTGCTGCAATGACCCGGTTACTGCGTTCACCAGACATCAACACAATTTCTATCCGCTCCTCGCGTGTTAACCTCTGCGACATGTAAATGGCTGTACACAAAGAGAAACTTGTAAATAACTCATGAAAGAATAAAGTTACGCTAAAACCAAGCACACCATTGTTTTTCTTGTGAAATTCCCAATAAGTTTGATGTGTCACATGACCCTCTTCCTATTGAAAAAACAAAAGTTGGATCCAAAATGGCCGACTTCAAAATGGCCACCATGGTCACCACCCATCTTGAAAAGTTTTCCCCCTCACATATACTAATGTGCCACAAACAGGAAATTAATATCACCAACCATTCCCATTTTATTCAGGTGTATCCATATAAATGGCCCACCCTGGATAAACACCTGGGGCCTCAAGTATAAATATTGTAGGTGCGTATGCACAAAAATGTTGTGTACGCCCGTTTCCACGGTCACATTGTGATGTATAAAAACTAAACTTGCCGTAAAGTCCCGCACATTTTCATGCCAGCTCAGTCCATTGCGTACGCACGTTCTCCACTTGGTTTTGCAAACAGGCGGCATCCAGCATCAAAGCAGTGCTACTGTTCCTGTGTGGTTTCCTTTTATTTTTTAGATTCACATCTCTGACGCGGCTTTATCAAATATAGTACACCCCCAAAATTTCTGGGGTTACGTTCCTAGAGCACCTGCAAATTGTGAAAAACTATGACTTTTGGATGTGGTTAAAAAATGCCTTTTAAATGCCTATTTTTATAGTTTAAACCCTAAATACAATTTTCCCCTCAAAGCACTTTAATTTCATTGCAACCTCAGCTTAATCTATACTAATAACAGGAAAAGCCGTCACTGACTCACTCACTCATCACTAATTCTCCAACTTCCCGTGTAGGTAGAAGGCTGAAATTTGGCAGGCTTATTCCTTACAGCTTACTTACAGAAGTTAAGCAGGTTTCATTTTGAAATTCTACACGTAACGGTCATAACAGTCGACAGCGTCCGCCACGTTGAACTTTCTTATTTATGGCCCCATCTTCATGAAATTTGGTAGGCGGCTACCCTGCACTAACCGAAACCGATGTACGTACTTATTTCGATGGTATGACACCACTGTTGGCCGCCATATTGAACTTTCCAACGTCACTAATTCTCCAACTTCCCGTGTAGGTAGAAGGCTGAAATTTGGCAGGCTTATTCCTTACAGCTTAGTTACAAAAGTTAAGCAGGTTTCATTTCGAAAATTCTACGCATAATGGTCAACAACGTCCGCCATGTTGAACTTTCTTATTTATGGCCCCATCTTCACGAAATTTCTCAGGCGGCTACCCTGCGCTAACCGAAACCAATGTACGTACTTATTTTGGTGGTATGACGCCACTGTCAGCTGCCATATTAAACTTTCCAACGTCACTAATTCTCCAACTTCCCATGTAGGTAGAAGGCTGAAATTTGGCAGGCTCATTCCTTACAGCTTACTTACAAAAGTTAAGCAGGTTTCATTTTGAAATTCTACGCGTAACGGTCATAACAGTCGACAACGTCCGCCATGCTGAACTTTGTTATTTATGGCCCCATCTTCACGAAATTTGGTAAGCGACTTCCCTGCACTAACCGAAACCAATGTACGTACTTATTTCAGTGGTATGATGCCACTGTAGGCCGCCATATTGAACTTTTCAACGGTCTTTGTTACTTATGGGCCCATCTTCAAGAAATTTGGTACGCAGGTTCCCAACGCTAACTGAATCCTACTTACGTACATATATATGTCCATAGCCTGCAGCTCAGTCACTGTCTGAGCTGGTGTTGGGTCGTCCATCCCAACGCCTCCCACGTTGTTTGCTGCCTGCCTATATAAGGCCATCCGCCGCTCCAGTCTCTACATTCCCTTCCTTGCTTCGCCATGGGATTCACATCTCCCTGCTGATAACTACAGCCTTTTTATTTAATCCATGGCTTCTCCGCTGTTTTATTGTTCATTTATTACGATTATAGTTATTGTGTAGGTATTTTAGACTTACTTTACATTGTTCAGGTACCCATTTCCTTTATCATTCCAACCATACCCCCATTGACATGTCTATCGAGGTGATCACCATCGATCAAAGAACTGTCACTTACCGAGTGGTTTCCATGCCCGGAGATGGCACCTACCTTTTTCATTCTCTTTGCTACATATTGCACGGCCATATCAGGCTCACTCTTGATATCCAGAGGAAAATTGTGTCTTATGTATTGAATGACTGGGACAGGTTCAAGGTGTGGACTGATGACGGTACAGGAGATAATTATATTACACAGGAGCACTATAAGAGTGAAATGCTTAAGCCCTTCACCAATGGATCTGCATGTGAGTTGATGGCTGCCGCTGAATTGTTCGTTGTCGCTTTCAATTGTACTGAAATGGCCAAATATTTTACACCTTTCGACAACCGCCAATGCCTCTTAAACATCTTAGATTCAGTAGTGGACTTTAATGTTTATGAATGTTTAAACTCTCAAAAGCTGGATGTGAAGTTATCGATGAAACCGATTGTATACTTACAACGCTTGACAGATGCCGAATGTCTCTTCAACTCAAGTCCTACAAATACTGTCATAATTGAAACAAACCATGAAACTCAAACCGATTATGACAGCAGCAATCCAAGCTGTGGAATTTGAAACAAGATTACTGTTCACATGGCCAACTGTACGTTGCATGTTCAAGAGTAAGCTCAGTGCACAGCTTGGTCATATTACAACCGGAGGGCTGAACTCACAATGTAGTATACAAAGAAATCCTTAACAAATAATTATTGGTATATTTTCCTTCAGTTTAAAAAGGTTTAATTTTCTTCTTAATAAAAATTTTAAGGCAGTACTTCGCCGCTGCGAAGTGCGGGTATTTTGCTAGTCCATTAATACATTACCTAAAAAATGACCTTAATACATTACCTAAAAACAGAATGTATAGGTAAACCCGTATACTGTACAGTACTGTGCTGCTGTGTCTCTCGCGGTGCTAGAATGTAAAATACCGATGTTACCACTATATGTACTGTAATTCATGCAAGTGCATTTTCTTTGGTATGCGCTGTTGTTTTCTTTGTTATAAGTAGAGTAAATACATAATTTAATTTAATTAAAATACAGTAAAATGTACGGGTACTCACCAGTAATGAATGATATTGATGATGAAGATGAATAAGCTGTGCAGTACGATGCAAAGCATTTAGAACTCCGTCCCTTACTGGCTTGAAAATCCTGGTTGCAGTTCTTCGGTACGTTCTACATTGTCTCTTGTAGCGAATTGCTGGTACAATATCCGTGCTTTGATCACTGATGATGTTACTGTCCAAGGGGATGTTTTTCTTCCTGCAGTCGGTGATCCACAATGCCAAGGCAGATTCCATCCTGACGATATTTTTATTCCTTACAGTCGTAACCTTTTTGGCACTTTCACAGAAACATAGATATGGTACTCTGTATCGCTGCCTTGTTCTTCTTTATGTAGCATACAATGCTTTCATTAATGCCATAGTGGCATGCTACTGCAGCATAACTTTTTAGTTCCCGGAGCAAATCCAGTAGTTCAACCTTCTCCTGGAGTGTTTTAAACTACTTCTGGCGCTTAGGCTCAGAGCCAAAAGCCTTAGAAGGTGCAGGGTGTTTCGGCGACATCTTGTGCATTTAAGAATAACATAATTAAAACAAAAACAAAATGGAAAATACGAGGACACTCAGCTGGAGACGCATCACAGGGCAACACTTAATCAGCAGCAAGGAGAAATGAATAATGCTCTCGGATTGGCTACTTTCACCATCCCAAACCGCGTTTCCCTCAGCGGTTGCTTCCTGTTCTCTCTATAGCGCCATATTGCCACGAAAAAAGGCATAACAAATTGCAGAGGATATTTGCGCTTTCCGCTAATAATTAATAATTAGATTCTAAAGAAAAATTTGCAATTGACTGAGTCCGCGAACCCCGAACCGTAACTTCGTAAGGGTCTACTGTACACTGAAATTAACCAAATATCATTTATTAGTTTAAGGCATCTGATTGTAATCAACCTATAACCATATAATGGTGCAAACTATTCCAAATACTATAGCTGCTTAAGCATTGCTTTAGCGTTGTTACAATCAGTGCACCACTGAGTATTTAACCCACTGTATCTGAGTGTGGAATCAGAGCACTTCAGCAGGTCATCAGAAAGATGATTATCGGGATATATCATCTAGCACATGCTGCCTCAGCCATGTGCACAGTCTATTTGAAACTCTACCATACAGTGCGGTAAACGCTTCAGAGCTTTTCCTGCAGGGACCTCGTGTTTCAGAAACAGTTTCATCCCAAGAGCTCTAAACGCACTCAATCAGTCCATCAAGTGTTCTTGGTAGAACTGTTTATACTTATAAATATTATCACCTCACTGTAAACCTGCACTGCAGTCTATGCCCTTTTTTTTCAATTTGGTTGCAGTACGACATATACGTGACATCAGACAGACAAGCCTATCTTCACTCTGTAAGGTCCCAAACACCCGGATTCCTTCTTTCCTTGTTGCTTTGCTGTATGCATTGTACTTACAGGTGAGCAGTCATTGGTTGTCAGCTCTGGTACAAACATGCACGCTGTTATGACTTAAGGCAAAATCGTTACAACCTTATCTGCCTGGGTCACTGGAGATGTGAAACTACATGACTGTATTTATGGGATTGTAATGTGACTGCCTTAACTCAGTAAGATTATGAATTGAAATTCACTGGAAAAGTCCTGTAGTGTGCAAACTTTGAAAAGCCTGCACCAGCAAATGTGTTCTTACAGTATAGTGGATGGGATAAAGCTGACAGTTCCATTTGTTAGTCCATTAGAATCAGCATCAATACAAAAGAAGCAGAAGAGTCAATTACAGAATAGAGTTAGAGGTAAAATCAATTGTTCAATTTGTAATTTATTAGTCTTTTGTCTCGCTCTCTGTGACTCTTTCCATGCCATTTAAAAAAAAATGGCCTTGCATTTTTGGCTCCTCCAAGAAATAAAACTTTGTGTATGATTATCAACGACACACATTGCAAATGTAAATGAAATTAAATACAAGATAGAAAAATTGGATTATTTTACTGTAGTTGTTTTTTTTTTTACCACTTGTCTTTACCAACATTAGCAATGATGCAGGTAATGGCCCACTTACTAAAATAAACATATTTTATAAGGAAAAAAGCTTTATTGCTTTGAAAAATATTATAGATTGAACACAGCTGGCACATGGGGTTAAAGAAGACAGATACTCTAATTAAAATCATCAATTAAGCAGCCAATCCTCAATTAAAGGTATTGATTAACCTATTAGATGAATACTTTGTTCTTTCTAAGCAAATCAATTAAGACAAAGTGTAGGCAAGAGAAATGTTGCAGTAGCAGTGCAGGGATTAAAACCTTTCATTTTTTATTTCTTTCTTTTTGAGCCCGTTTCCCATACCGGTTGGCATATGAGATAGACAGCCAAATACTCACATTATTTAACTTTGGCTTGTACAGAAAATTAATCAACACTGAATGGTTCATTTAAACTTTATAACACTGTTTCAAAGCCTTAGATAGATCATTCTGCAAATCATTCAAACGGTTTTAGAAAAAAAAAATTGTATTTCGCCCTCTTTCTCCATAACTGAACATTAAATTAAATTTATTCCTACATAATAATTTTACCCTGATTGTACTGCAGTCAATCTTGTTAAGATTCCTTCCACTTATAATTATATTGCCCTTGATAAGCAAATGGCCGTCTTATTTCGACAATGCATTTGACAGCATTATTTTTAATTAGCTTTGATGTAAGCTCCTTGCAACACTATGCACTACAAGAAATAGTTTTGTTTACAGCTGGCTTATTGCCTAGTAAAGTAATGCACATTTGCACTTTCAAGCCCACCTATTTCTTTTCTCTGTCGTTAGGAAGTGTTTTTTATTAACAGGAAATTTCTTCTTTATTTTTTGTATTTAAAATGAAACTTGCGTTCTAAATGCCTTCATGTTTGGCAATATTTACATCTTAAGATCACCAGTACCCTAACTACATGCAGCATGTTCATTCACATAATAAATATATCTTCAATACTTGTTTCAAAATTTAGTAATTAACGCAGTGAAAAAAAAACTTGTGGGTGCCAGCGAGAGCAGGACCACCTTATTTCCAATGTGGGATAGATTTTTCTTGCTGCATTCAGACAGAAAACAGTAACATCCTGAAATGTTGCAAATCACCATTTAAAGCAATCATTTTATTAGAAGAAAAAGAAAAGTTAAAATAAAGATGCAGTGTTGAAATACTCTTGCTAATATTAGTATGGTAAGATTTATTTCCTAGTATCTACCTCGGTAAGACTGGAAAATCCTTAAACTCCAAAGGTATTACTGGAAGTCTGCTAACAAATCCACATCAGGCTTTAGCTCTTGTTTAAATGTTGCATGGACTCCCTTGTGAGGCAAAAACTTTTAATTAACCTTTTTATAAGAGCAGGTGGTTTGGTGATTACAATCCTTTCTTCTTACCACTGGGATTTTGATTCAACTCTGATCTGTCATATGCAAAAGCTTCTGGTGTTTCCAGATTACATCCTAGAGGATTCAGTTCCCATCCGTCCTATATACCATAAAAAGAAAGAAGAAGAAGCAAGAGGAAACCGTGCATGCTAATAGGAGAAAAATATGATACTGAGCACAGAGTGAAGGTAACTAGCTCAGCAACATCAGTTTAATCTCTATTAATTTAGTGCAAGTTTAGAATCCCTCTTCATATCTTCACAACGTGCAAGATGATTCATTAAACAAACAATTTTCCAGTGGTTGAGTTGTATGATCCACTTAGTGTATGAAATACTATTTCACTGTCAGTACTGAAAACAAAAATGCAAGTTAAATTCTGGTAATGAAGGATATTTTGTAACATTAAAACATTATGTATTTTACTTTAGAAACAAAGCCTTCAATTTTCATGGTCACCAAAGACATTTTAATTATTTAATTTATTATTTAATATTGTCAGAAAATAGTCCTAGCAGTGTGGCCCATAAGTGCCTGTTTTCAGTAACACTTTCCAACTCATACTGTAGGATCCCAAGGCATTGCACAGCCACCTGGGAGATATCCTCCCTCCTGAATCTGAGGTTCCATGACTGGGAAGAGATTCCTTTCTAGTACCCTGGAATAAGCTTTTCCAGGGAGGTTGAGGAGTGTGATCCCCTATAACTGGAGCACACCCTCCGATCAGATCACCATACATATTTGTGTGTGTGAGACCATGTTTGGAAAAGTCCTGTCATCATCAAGTGAGGTGTGCAAGAGAAGACATTCAACAACATGATGGCCTACACATAACCACACATAATGTAGTAATATCTGCACTTATTCAGTTAAGTTGAGCACACTGTACTTAAAATAATCAGAAATGTTGGCAAATTTTCCAAACGTACTGTGTAGTTTAAAAAATTACAAGTCTTACAAAAGTTCTAAATGACAATTCTGAGTACTTACTGCTTTATTTTCATTGCTTCTGATAAGCGAGAGAGAGAAAGAGATGTGCTGTTAGCACTTGAGAAGCTGAAGCTGAGTTGTTGTAATTTCAGAAAATGACTATGAAGTATTATTCACTTCACTGAGTAGCTACTGTATGAGGTGACCCTGGACCTTCACGGGCAGCATGATAACCATGTTATTACATAATTCATTGGTAGAAACAGCAAGGCTAAACATTTATATGACATTAAACATAGCATAATGGGCCCCAAATATATTGGCAGCAGAAACACAAACTCTTCTGGGGTTTAAAAAAAGGAAAGATTCAAGGTTATTCACAATGTGGCAATCGCCAAATTTTCCTTGATAAATCAGTGCACATAAAAACAGGTGATGTATGGCACTGACAAAGGACAATGTTGATCAATACCAGGCAGTGTCAGTTCATGCTGGTAAGAGTGTGAGATGTTTTAAAAAGTTCAGTCAGCCCATGGATCCATCTTGCCGGTTGTTAGTAGTGCAGGCTGGTAATGGAGGACCACTGATGTGGGGACTGTTTCCAAAGCACACATTAGTTCCCTTGAAATGAGCAGAACAAGGTTTGAATACAGCTAAACCAGTCAAAGTAGTTACAAGACATGAATGAATGGCTGAAATTATGTGTATTTGGTCATGACAGCAGAATATTTGCCTATAGATGTTTTTGTTTTTTAAAAAAGATAATATTCTAAGCTGCAACAATGTAAACAGCAATGTAATGTAATGCAAAGGCCTCACCACACAAACCAGATCTAAATCCAGCTAAGCATTTGGGGGATGGAAAGACAATTACAGCAACAACATAATGCAGTGGATACCACATGGGCTGCATCCCTGTTTCCCATTTTTGATACCTTGTTGAGTTTATTCTTTAGGCAGATCTGCAGACAAACAAGCATACCTAATAATGTGGGGAATAACAGTAGCAATTAGCATGCAATAAAATGTAATAAAGTAAATATTGAAGACTAACACTTGTCTTTCCCAGCCGCATCCTATTGGTCCTCTCATTTCACTCTAACACTCTCTCTTTCCCACTAGTTACTAAACCATTTTTCAATGTTTAGCAAACTAATCTTTCCTTAGGTTTTTTCTAACCTTCCCTTGATCACTATCCATTGACAAGCTAACTTATGTAAACTTCTTGTCTGCAGGTCACTTCACAGATGAGAGCCACATTTTCCTGCCAGGCCCTTTGTGCTATAAAGGGAGCCACCATGTCATCAGGGTAAAGGATCAATGCTGGTAACTGGAAGGTTACCGGTTTAAATCCAAGAAGGAATGCTACTCTGTTGGTCCCTTGAGCAAGACCCTTAACCTGCAACTGCTCCAGAGACACTCTAAAATTGCTGACCCTGCAATCTGACCCAAAGCTTCTCTCACCCTCTCTGTGCATTTCTGGAGAGTAAATTTGGGCATGTGAAACGTGAAAAAATTTGTAATGCAAGAAATTGTATATGGCAAATAAAATGAATTCTTCTTATTATTATCAACAACACAATTGTGTCTGAACCACCTGGTAAATTCAATATTAAACAACAGGATTTATACCAATCTAAAAATCTTACTTTGTTTCTTGTAGGAAGTTCCCAGCCATCTACATGTGTGAAATAGGCAGACTGTTTCAGGGAGCACTTTTGAGCCATTAATAGTGAAAGGCCTTATTAAGCATATTGTAGAACACTTCATGTCCCTTAATCATAGCCATACTGATATTTTTGTTTGTGTCTTTCACAAGGCTTTAAAGACACTTTTCAAAGTAAAAATAATAAGCTAGCGCCATTTTCAGTCATGGATAACATAATTTTCCATGTCTAGATGACTAACATTTTAATCTTCTGTAAAGACAACTTTTCACGCCCACTGTCACCTTTCACTCGTCTGCTCTGGCTTTGTTCTTATCTTCCTTTCCTTTATATGCTCTCTGGCCTTTTGTTTTTAGTTGTGCACATGATGAAAGCCATACAACCGTTTTTCCTTTCCCCGTATCAATAGCTCACCATGATGTAAATACACATATATGGGGGAGGGGGTTTCCCCTGCTTTATTCTCCATTCAGTTTTCAGGCTGTGAGCTCTTCATAAAAGGAAACTTCACATCAGCTTTTGCTGTGTACAATTAAATATTTTTAATGTATGCAATATTTTTAATACTATACAGAATTTAGTAATAACAATAATTCTTTACATTTATATAACAATTTTCTCACTTCTCAAAGAGCTTTTCATAGTGAGTGGGGACTCACTTCATCCCCCACTAATGTGCAGCATCCCTCTGGATCATGCGACAGCAGCCATTTTTGCACCAGTACACTCGCCACACGTGAGTTATTAGATGGTGAAGTGGTGAGAGAGAGAGAGACAATTAGAGATAGAGGATGATTAGAGGGCCAGAATGACTAGGATAAGATGGGCAGTTTAGGCAGTACATTGGGATACCCCCTACTCTTTACAAAGGATGCCCAGGGATCTTTAATGACCAGAGAGAGTCAGAACCTTGGATTTTTATGTCTCATCTAAAGGACAGTGACATTTATACAGCACTGTCCCCATTATGAGATTTATCTGCAAAAAAGGAATATCCCCATCACTGTACTGAGGCATTGGAATCTATATCCACACCACAGCGTAAGTGCCCCTGCTGGCCTTACCAACACGTCTTCCACCAGCAACCCAAGCTTTTCCTAAATAGTCTCCTACCCAAGTACTAGCTACCCAATTTACTGCTTCTATTTATGAGCTACCATATCTTTAAGAAGGCAGAAAAGTTCTCTACCTCTTCTATGAAGACAATATTTTGACTGAATGATGTGTTATATAATAAAATCAAATTGGTAATTAAAGCAAGTTTCCTATAGCTTTGATTCTCGTTTTTAAAAATAATTCTTAAATTATTATTGGTAGATAGTCTTGTAAATTGTGTCCTAGTGTTTTTAGATAAGGCTTCCCATAAGTCTAAACAAACCCCACCAGTTCCATTCACCTCATATTCACCTTGGTTTCATTACCTCCATTCCAAATTTCCTCTAGTCATGTCCTTCCTTTCACTCCACATGTCCAAATTACCTCTTGACTTTTTCTCTTCACGATATTAATTATCATATCAATGCTAATTTGTTCTCACAAATCTATGCTTGTCTTCCTCTTTGCCAACACTCTACACACTCATCTCGTCATTCTCACCTTAGTCCTTTCCAACTTCTTTGTGTTCCACTTTCTACCACTGCATCTCTTCTTTTCAATATCAACAAAAGAAGTACTATGAATTCTGAGTATGCATATCCAACAACACTGAACAAATCTGTCTGTGAAAAGACACATAGCTATAATCAGGACTGCAGGTATTTTCAGGGAGCTTGGAATAGGAATCAAGTAAATTGTAAATTTAAGGAGAGCACTGACACTAATTACCTGTTTAGTGCCATCATAATATCACATCAAGGGGTTGGGGGCGATTGAAGGAAAGTGGGAGAATGGAAATAATAGGAAAAATAGTCTGTCTTACAATATGCTAGGTGGAAGCAGGAAGTCCAATGATATTCTATGTGGACTCCTGGTACCTACTATATTAGGCAAGTGATTTGGGAGCTGATTGGTCAATTAAAAGGAGAGCTGGGGTCCAGAGTTGTGAGCACACGTGGGGCAGCTAGTGGGAGTGTTTAGAAACTAAGGAGTTCTACAGACCAGCCCTGAAATCTTCAAATCATTTGAATGATATGCTTAGAAAGGAAAACATCTATGATATACAAATGACCAGACATTTTAGAGTTAAAACACTAACAAGTTTATGATATTAAATACAACCTGTTATTGGCTGGGTCGTTTTTTTTAATTAAGCAACTGGGTTGGAATAAAAACCTGCGGCCCTCCAGGACCGATGGTGATCACCCTTGTCATACATGCTACAGGTCATTACAACCACCATTGCAACCAGCTCATGCACATTTCATGCCCTTCTTTTCCAGCATTGATTTTTCTTGCATTCAACTTAACACCTTTCACATCCACCTTTTTATGATGCCTTCTCATTGAGTTCTTGGTTACTTTTTGCTATCACTACAAGAAATTCTATGGCAGGGGTACTCAACTCTGATCCTGAAGATTCACAGTGGATGCAGAATTTGTAATTAGAAGCCAGACCTAAACAGATAATGAAATTTGGTATTTAATTATTTAGTGTTTTTATTCCTCTAAGGCAAATCTTTATCACATTGTAGATATTTTTGTTTTCTGAGAATATTATCCATGTTTTGTGGTCATGAATAGATTTATACCTCTTGGTCCTTTCCCTTCCCACACATTTATTTTAAAACATTGTATTAACACTTCATGATGCATATGCAGAGGTTTAAACTGAAGCGCGTAAGCTGGAGAGCTGGTGGTTCCTTTGTCACTTACCCATTAAGAAAACAGGCAACAATTAATCGTAATAAATCAGAGAAATAAAACTAAGCCTAAAACATATCACTAGTAGTAAATAAGCAGGTTCAAATTAAAAATGAGGTTAAAGCAAAAACCTACAGCCACTGCAGACTTCCAGCACTGGTGTTGAGTACCCTTGTCCTAGGGTAGATTTCAAGGTTTTCCTGTTATTGCTAAGGAAAAATATATTTGCACAAGTACTGATGCAAATTGATTTTTTCATCAGCAAGTAAGCATTGTCCAGATGCCAAAGTACATTTCACAATAAATGTTAATAAATACATGAACTCTCAATTTCATGCAGAAAGATTGTTCTTGAATAATACACTTTGCTGTTTCTTTTTAACTAGTTGAATTTGATATAGTAGAGGTAATAAACAACAATGAGGAGTCATGATGCCTGCTGCTAATGATAATGATGATTGCTACCCTGGGTTTTTAAGGGCATGCATGAAAGCATACAATTGTTACCCTATCCAGAATGATAATGGATACCACATATTAATTGACCAGTGAGATTTTAATGACTGATTGTACAAGAAATTATGTAATGAATTTGGTAGAGGGAAAGAATAGTAAGAACTTAAAAAAGTGAAAAATTTATCCTGCAGAGAATTCTACACTCACAAGATGGATTTAGTATAACATTGGTGTAACCTGAATATATGGAGTTATCCCATAATTTAAAATCTGAGACATGTCTTGCACAATCCATGTGTCTGTGATTCTCTATGTGAAGAAATCTTAGTAAAATTTGTCTGAAATTGGCATTTAACAATTTTCCAGCTGAGTACCCATGTGTTCTTGTTGAAGAGTTTATTTTAAAGTACCTACTGGGATCCACTGTGCTAATTCACTTGATTTTCTGTTAACTTCCTCCTGACAGCAGCCTGTATGACAAGGAGATTCAGTCACATGCACAAGGAGCAGAGTAATACCCCATGATGTTTGGCAGTCAGGACAATTGCAACTCAATACAATGGAATGCACGGACCTCCAGTCCTCAAATTAAAGGGTATGGAAAATAATCACTTTGACATGAGGGCTTAAAACGGATAGGTGTCAAGGTTTGTCTTTTTTTTTTTTTTTATTAATTTTATTGGAATCCATACAAAGCAATCAAGTTTTTACAAAAAGAAAAATTGAGTTAAGAACAGATCGATCCCCACCCCTGAGAGAGAGCAAGCCAAACAGCGTAAAATTTAAGGCTTGTAAACATACCTAAATTAATAAATTCTCTGTGCTTTATAAACTTATTTTAAAATATTACTGATTAGATCCTGCCATGTTTTGAAAAAAGTCTGTACGGATCCTCTGAGTATTTGATTTTTTCCAATTTCAAATTATATAACACATCGGTTTTCCGCTGACTTAAAAGAGGAGAGTTTGGGTTCTTGTAGTTTATCAGAATAAGTCTGCGTGCCAAAAGTGTAGTGAATGCAATCACAATTTGTTTGTCTTTCTCCACTTTAAGCCCCTCTGGAAGAACCCCAAACACAGCTGTTAATGGGTTAGGAGGGATTGTGAGTCCAAGGCTGTCTGAGAGGTAATTAAAAATTTTTGTCCAGAATAATGTTAATTTGGTGCAGGCCCAGAACATGTGACCCAGTGAGGCTGGGACTTGATTGCAATGTTCGCAGGTTGGATCATGCCCTGGAAACATTTTGGAGACATATGTGCTCGATATATAATTTTCAGTTGTATAATTGTATGCTTTGCGCATATGGAGCTCGAGTGAATTCTCTGCATTGCTACTTTCCACTCCTAAGACGAGGAGGGAAGATTTGTCTTCTAAAGTGTAAATAACTAAATCTGTTTGTTGTCCACATGGCAGCAACAGCATTGGATTTTGAAACATTATAACATCTTTAGGTTTGTGTAAAGTCATTCTGGAAGTACCTTTTTACTTTCTGAAACTCGCCTGCCATCTGTCTTTGGTTGTTTGCTCTTCATATTTATTGAATACTTGGGGGCTAAGGATTGTTAGAATCAATGAAATCCAGTAGTTTTCCAAGCAAAGAGAGATGTGTTTATTTCAAGCTTTAAAAGTCTTTATCTAAGTACTGGTAATTCTTTAGGATCTATAGTGTATGATTGGTGTAGGCTGGAGGTTGGTCTTTGCCAGGGTGAAATCCACAAATCCAGTATAATGATAAATATAAATACGAGTTCTGAACACGTAGGCACCATGCCATGAAAAAAAAAATTAACAATGATACTCAATTTGTGTTGTAAATAATGGGGTCTTGTACTTCTTGTGGAATTTATTTTAGTAGTTAAATAGTTATCATCAAATGCACAAAATACTGTTTGTTGTAATGGTGTTGGTCTTGTTTAAAAGCAGTGAGGAAATACTTTTTGACTTCTTAAACGTGTCTTTCATCTTCTTGCGTTTGTAGTTTTTTCCTGTTCATCTTGCATTCTATTTCTAAAGGCTTGGACATAATGGCCGTTTGTGTTAACGAAAAAATAAAGAAAAGATATATGTATCTTTAGGTCATGTTTGCTTAATTGTTTCATCTGATAAGTGACAACCTTTTTTTTTTGTTCTCAACTCATGTGTACAGAAACTCCTATAGATTCAAAAGATAAAGAACTGTTAATACTGTGTACGTGTTGTAAGCCATTTATTCGTACACTTCCTGTAGAATCTGAGGCAGATCTGTCAGCTTGGTATGACTGGCAGTATCCTGCCATCTCATCAGTTGTTTATCCTCAGTCGGTATGTATGACTTTGTTTTGGGAGCGGGGTGTAAATCTGTCCACGAGGCTGCATTTTGTGTCCTGTAGTTGACACATGTAGTTGGCATGTGTAATGTGCCTAGCTGTCACTGCATTGTTTCATGGAGATTGCCATGGTTCTTGCCAGGAATGTTGTATACCTGCATCTCCATTATGTTTTCATGCCAGACCAGTCAGCTATTGGTTCTGCGTCAGATAAATCATTAGAACATTAGAACACTCTAGACGAGAACAGGTTATTCAGCCCAACAAAGCTCGCCAGTTCTATTCACTTATTTCTTCCAAGAAAACATCAAGTCGAGTTCTGAAAGTCCCTAATGTCTTACTGTCTACCACACTACTTGGTAGCTTATTGCAAGTGTCTATTGTTCTTTGTGTAAAGAAAAACTTCCTAATGTTTGTGCAAAATTTACCCTTAACAAGTTTCCAACTGTGTCCCTGTGTTCTTGATGAAGTCATTTTAAAATAACAGTCTCGATCCACTGTACTAATTCCTTTCATAATTTTAAACACTTCAGTCATGTCACCTCCTAATCTTCTTTTGCTTAAACTGTAAAGGCTCAGCTCTTTTAATCTTTCCTCATAATTCAACCCCTGTAGCCCTGGAATCAGCCTAGTCGCTCTTCTCTGGACCATTTCTAGCGCTGCTATGTCCTTTTTTTGTAGCCTGGAGACCAACATGTCATGCATGGTTGCAAGTCTCTGCTGACTGTAAGAAGGAGTTGCAGCACCACCACCTTGGGCCAGATGTCCAATTTATGGGTGGTGTTGCTTGTGTCACAGCATAAGCTCCTAGTTGAGACCAAGATGAAGGTTCAATGGCCAGGGGTGTGCATGTTTTTGCAAAATAGACAAACAACCCTTAGCATTTCTATATTTACACTTTATGTTTTGGAAGTCTATGATCTTAAAAGAGCCAGGTGGAGAAGGGCCAAATAAACACACTATATCCATTTGTTTCTGGTTGTATAAAACAAGTGGCTGTCCTTATTGTAAATTAAAAATGTACATCATTATTCCATGACATTTTTGGTCTTTATCATTCCTAATTTAACTAATGTATGTAGACTTTGTTTGCAAAAGTATAAATTATCAATTGCTAAAACAGCATTTTTTTGCTGAAACAGTGCAAACACTAATTTTTAAAGGTAATTTAAATTCTAATTTAATTACTTAAATACAACTTTGACCTTTCATCTTGACCTTTCCTAACAACTAAATCTATCTTTTCAAATTTTAACATAAGGAATTTGTGCTCTCCTACAAAGCACACATTCTTTGAGTGTAGGAATTTTGATACAAACAACCTATAAATTGTATTATGTTCATATTTTACAGAAGGCCTACATCAATGGGCATATGCAAAGAATATTCTATTACAGCTGACTTTGACTTTGCTTTGTAGTTGATAGATTCAAATCCCTTATTTGGCATTGACCGAGTGTTAAACAACAGCGCCATCAAGACTAAGACTCCCAACAGTGCACATAAATGTACTATTGCCACTTAGTTCAATCCCCTGTAGCTACTGCAGGTTCCAGAAAGGGGACATCTAAAGTAATAAGAGAATATCTAAAAGCTGTAAAAACTCAGACCCATTGGTGGCATTAGGTGATCATGAAATCTAGGTCAGTCAAAAAAGTTGTTAAATGATAGTTCAGGCATTTACAAACATTATATAGCTTTCCTTTACATTTTTAGAATAATTTATTCATTAGTTGTTGATATTTTCGCAGTATGTAATCTAAAACTGAAAGGTTTCATCCAGTGGGAAGTTTTGTAAACGTTAATGAAAGAAATTGAAGTTAATATGCAATATTACGATTATGTTTATAAGTGAAGAATAACTTTTGAATATCAAAACACAAACAAACACCATTGAAACTCACGTAAATCAAAATATAAACAATTGATACTTGAGGAGATTCATTTCTTCTGTGGTGTCACTTTGTTTCAGGTGATGCTCAGATTGGTTTCTATCAGACACCACACATTTCAAATTAATTCTTCACAGTAGCTTTACTAGCTTAATATCATCTTGCACTAGTTCGTAGTGTATTTATTGTGATAAATTTTTTAAATAACAGTAATTATAAACTGTGTCTGTTAAAGCATTTACTATATCAAAAATAACTGTTGCTTTCCAGACTTCATAGGCTATCGGTTTATTGCAACTGCAACAAATTGCAACAATTATTTTGACTTGCTTTGGTCACCTTGGATTATGTGCTGTGTTGACTCTGAAAAACAATTTGGATGATTCAAGCTTGGGAAAATGTTGTGATCCTCTGCTGGAATAACATCTGTTTTGTCGGGGTCACTGGTATTATAAAATATTTTAAAAATGCATATTTGACAGCAGATGGTGGCTTGTGAGTGGTCTGAATAGCAAATTGACACAATCATCTGTTTTATTAGCCAAAGAAAATCCAATTCAGTTTGATTTGTATTCTGTAACAAATTTCAACTTGTAATGATTAAAAATTAAACAGTTAAATGAAAAGAAGCTATTAATAATGTTTTCAAGTATGAGTTCTGTGTGGATCCTCCAAAACCGGAATGTTTCCAGAGTATCTGTGACTTACTGGCTGGTGTTTTCCACTGGTGACATTTTACGACCTCTTGTGTTCATGTAACCCCACTGTGCTAAAAATGTTTAAATGGCAAGTCAGCCATTTAAGCAGCTTCCAGGTTTTCTTCCCTTCACATTAGGAAAGAGGAGCTAACTTGTCCTGTATGACATCTGCTTTCTAGCATCTCAAAATCTAGAGAATTGTTTTGGGTTTGCTACAATTTACTGGGCTTTTCCGTCCCCTTTAAAAGGCTCACTTTATGTTGACAGCATTTACCATCACTGGTGTCCAGCCTGTCTGTAAACTCTAGTACTTTTGGATCTCTCCATTTCCCATTAATACTTCATAATTTTATGGGGTCCTTAATGCAAATTAAGGTTAGAAACGGCAATAGTGAAAGGTGAGTGTAGATTAAGCACACTATGGTTCCTGAAGAACAGGGTGGGTGGGATTGTAATGTACGTCCATCGGTTTCCACAAAATACATCATTTGGTGGTGGACAGTAAGTAGAGGGAAAGTACTGTGCTTAGTTTTGCCTGATTGCTTCAGCATATGGCATATCTCTTTCAGATGTAAGGGTTCTTAATATTTATAACTCTTGAACATTCACATTGGAATATAATCTGCCATCAGCCTATCTCCTCTTCCAAACTTCTTTTCACTTCAAGTGTTTAGCCTGCAAACCTGCCATTCATACCTCAAAAGATGCCTGAACCGCTTATAAATTTCACTGCTCAGAACCTCTATTGATTTTTTTTAAGTGAAGAATGAGATTGATGGCATTATGTTTTTCATTATAGAAACATAAAGTTGATTCCTCTTTGATGTCATTAGCCTCAGGGAGGAGCTCTTTGAATTTAACTGCAGGCAGAGAAGATGACACATAGAGTGATGAGTCTGATTTAGAAATTTTAGGCTTACACAGTGTTACACTGTGTGAAGTTTTTTTTTTTTATCTTAACCTTTTTTTAAAACTTCAAGGAGAAATCAAATTGCCAGAACCAGAGCAATTGGATTTACAGTTTATACATGCTCACCAAAGTTCATCTACTAAAATTCTTCCTTTTAATGTTCTTTTCACCTTCAGATCACCTTTGCCACCAGAAGTGGGTTGTTTATTAAGTAAAGCAGCAACCAAGACGTTGCTGGACTTGCACATTTTCTCAATCAGTGTCACAAAAACAAATACCACACCAGTGGCTGAAAGATCCTGAATATTTCTTAATTAAAATTCAGCATCTAGAAATGTGCCAAGCCATTTCACATATTTCATTCATTGACACTGCCGGTATAGGATCAAACCCCTGTGACACTAAGATTATTTTATTTGGGGTCAAGTAATTGTTCAATAGATTATGTTTAATATTTAACAATATTATTAATGTGCTGATGTCATTTTGTTAT
Organism: Polypterus senegalus; assembly: GCF_016835505.1. NCBI lineage: Eukaryota > Metazoa > Chordata > Cladistia > Polypteriformes > Polypteridae > Polypterus > Polypterus senegalus. The sequence continues at coordinate 67,392,242 of NC_053167.1, forward strand.
AGTGAGTGGCATATGCATGCAACAGACATGATGTTTTAGCAGCTATTAATAGAAATATACCAGAGTTCCAAGCAGAAAATTCTTGACCTGATCCAAACACTGAAATTCCTAATTTGATTTTCTGGTTTTTGATTTTTAATATTTGACCTTGTGTAGTGCCCTTTTTGTTTTATTAAAGGACCTCTGGCTATGTTTCCTATTATAAACAGAGCTCTCACTATTTGTTCCAACTCCAATTTATTAAAATACAAATACTTTTGAGACATAAACAAAGTATTATGCAGCATGCCTTCCAAAGTGTGAATTAATTCCAGTCAGGCAGTAGAATAGGTTCATGTCACAAAGAAAAACTCTATTTTCTTGTGGTACTACAATATAAGCTCTAGGAGTAATACTTTGTGACAGTAAGTAACTTACTTTCATCTGATAGTTTAGCAAATAGTTTTAGTTGTTGTAGAATTGACAGCTGAAATGGCAGCCACAGCAGCTCCCATTTATCCCATATTCACAGTGGTACTTGGGTAACATTGTGACTTACATGGGATTTTTAAAGCAGTGCAGACTCATGTTTTACCTTAATCCAATATCTTTTGACATAATTAAAGCAGAATCCTGCAAACCATTATAATATGCTAACACTTTATCTAGTAGTGGACATCCAAGGTGTTATAATCTTCTTGGATTCCTCTGAAAATTTGGAGTGGTATTTGAGATAACCCATGGAAAGTCAGTGGTCACCAAAGGATTGTTATATTTAAAACATGCTGGTAGCTGAATTTATTGTGGAACATACAACACTGGTGAGACAATAATGCCAGCTTTCAAAGCTGTCCAAAGAATTAAAATGTGCCTAACTGTAGCAGAGTGGAAACAAGTAAGCTGTATGACCTTGTTGCTTCACGTAAAGTTTGAATTGATATAGGAGATACAGGGAGCTAAAGCACTTAAAAAACTGCTGGCCCCCCAAGAGGGGACATCATAGTGCACTTATTCACCTGATGGACGTAATAAAGAGATAGGTGGCCATACCATGCTTGGAATGACTAGATAACAAACTAAACACATGGAAGAGATGCATTTCAATACACCAAATAATAATGAACTGACCAATGGAACTATTGATGTTTGTTCTGGCTATGTGTTTTAATTAATAATAATTAATGCATACAACATTTGACTAATGATAATTAATATAATACAGCAATTTGAGTCTAATTAATAGAAGCATGCACAGGCGTCTTATGTGGAGACACTTGCTGCAGCAGAGAGATTTGTAGAGTCACATAACAGGTGTTAGACACACAAACAAAATCCAGTATGGACAGAACGCAAACAGATTTACCTCTGGGTTATCCTGGGTGAATGAGATGGTACGGGTCAGCTCCACATTCCCAGTTGCTCTAATGAGCCTCTTGAACCCACCTCCGTCTGTAACGTAACTAGGATGAACTAGGCAAATGAAGGACACAAGCAGTTAGACAAGGGGTAGGTGTATTAAGATGCCAAGTGCTTTTATTAAAACAATTCATCAAAAATAAATGCATAAATAGTGCAGTGCTCGAAAATGTTCAATAAATAAATAATCCTTTAAAACAGTGAAAGTCCGTGATCTAGAATAAAATGAGGATAAAACCAACCACACTGTCATCAGGGTACCATTCTATCTGACAAGCCCAGTTTAACTCCCACTTTGCCCCCATGGCTCTCCCATTGCTCACTCAGCCAGTGGAGACACAAGAGGCTGCAGATTTCTCCAAGCCGAAACCCGTCATGGGGGTCTTGAGCAGCGTCGGCCGGTCGATTGTCCTCCCATCTTCCTTCTCGCTCCTCTGGCGTGCCTCAGATCCCTGGGAAGGACCCCACCATGCTTGCACCAATTCCTCTACAAATGTTCACTGGGGTGAGTCGCCCCTAGAGTGCCGATCTTTCGCTCCTATGCCAAACCAGCGACTGCACTGCCTTTCCACATGAGCTGGCTGGTTCATCCTTGTTTTATTTTAGGGTTTTAATATTTGCAGTCTTGAAATATGTGGTGTGCACTTCTCTGACCACCTGCCTGTTTTAATGGATATGTCTATTATTTGTCACACCACCTCTAGAATTACTTCTCATACATTTCACGTAATTAAACCCTTTACTTCCTTGCAATTTTCCAGTGCATTTAGGGATGCTGCTCCCACATTAGAAACTGCATTCACTCTTATAAGTGCAGATAAGTTTATTACCAATTTTAATGCTTGTTGCACTATAATATTAGATACAGTCACTACATCACAAACCTAATTCGGAGCTGTGGTTAAATGAAATCACCCATGCTTTGAGACTGGTCTATAGGAGGGCTGAGCGTAGGTGGAAGAAAAACAACCTCCAGGTGTCTTTTGAAATCTTAAAAAATAGTCTGACCCATTAACAGAGGGCAGTTAAAGATTCAAAATCAAAATATTTCTCTGAGTTAATAGCTAAAAAACATCTTAGACCCCAAGTGCTATTTAATGTCATAAATGTGCTTTATAAATACATTTTGACTAGACTTGACTCCTCCCAATGCTGGTCTTTCTGTCGTTTCTTCTTTCTTGTTCTTTTTTCTGACCGCCTTCTGTCCCAAGCAGGTTTCTTTTACCTCTGCTCCATAATTCGGTACTTGTCTCTACACGTTCATACAGCGCAGTTAGCCAGTTCCCCATTTGACCATAGAATGAAACGCACCCTCGCACACCTGCACCCGATTGGAGCCTGCAAATTCAGGGCACAGTTATTTATTTATCAGCTACCTTTTTCTGAGCTGCAGACCCGCTGTATCACATGCTTGTGCCTCCCTTGGTTGCTATGTGTGTTTTTGGACAGTACAGTATGTGACAATATCACCTAATAAAACTGAAATCCAAGGATATGGTTCTCATTTAAGTATGCAATTTGAAATATTTTTGTCGTAAGTGAATTCAAGTCGTGTGTAGTATTTAAAAAAGTTAAAAAGATCTTTAATGTTATGTAAAGCAGATTTAGATCCATAGTTAATAGATAATTTAAAATAATATTTTTAAATAGGTTCATAAGTTTATATTTTACACAAAAAATAAAAATACAACTTAATTTTCTAAACACTTACATATATACAATTTAAATGAACAGATAAATGATATACCACAGCAGGATAATTGCTTGCTGAAGGAGTTTCTGTTGCTATAAACAGTAAAGAATCATCAAGTCTGAGATTTCTGGTTGTGGAGTTGACATATTTTTACGTTTCTATCTTTTTTTCATATTTTTCTTACTTTTTTTAATTAAAAAAACAACACCAAGGAGCTGCTGAAGAAGGCACAGCAGAGACTGTATTTTCTGAGAATCCTCAGAAAGAACCATCTCCCCAAAAAGCTGCTCCTTGACTTTTATCACTGTCCATCGAGAGTGTGCTCACGTGTGTGTGGTACAGCAGCTGCACTTCCTCAGGGTCACCAGGACAGCGGAAAGAACAATTGGCTGTACCCTTCCCACTCTGGAACAAATCTACACCTCCCGATGCTGCAAAAAAGCAATAGACTTTTCACAGGATTGATCACATCCCGGTCATTGACTCTTCCAGCTTTTGCCATCGGGCAAGAGATACTAGAGCAATGAAAACCAGGACAAATTGCCTTAAAACAGCTTTTATCCAAAAGCAATCATGGCCCTGAACTCAAATTAAACTGCTTCATATCATTCTCCCAATGTGCAATATAGACCTTAAGTCAACCAGTGCAATTTGTACATTTAAACAGTTGTAAAGTACTTTTATTACTATTCAGTTTGTTAATATTTTCTCTCTTCTTGTCTTTTTAACTCTTATGCCTCACACTGAGTTGACTGCACCTTCAATTTCATTGTTCCTTTGTAAAAGTGACAATGACAATAAAGATCTATCTATCTATCTATCTATCTATCTATCTATCTATCTATCTATCTATCTATCTATCTATCTATCTATCTATCTATCTATCTATCTATCTATCTATCTATCTATCTAATTCTATAGCAGCAAACATAAAAATACTTCAGTTTATAGCAGCCGTGGTATAACTGTGCCACTAGGCAACTTTGACTGTTCACTTTGTGGCTGCAGGGAGAAAGAAGATGAGGTGCTGGATTTAAAGTTGTTTTTGTATATTTGCTACCATATCGCTTTCACTGCTGCAGAAAACCAATTCATTTGGGTTCATACAGTTACCACTGCCCAAAAGGATTATAGTTTTTTTTTTTTTGTTATATTTCTGTTCTGCGTCATATGCCTGGCTAATATGCTAAAGAAAATTTCTGTTTTTTTGATGAAGCGATTTCTGTTGGTAATGTTTTCTGTTGTACTAGTAGAGCTAGCTAATATGTAGTAAAAACAAAAGAAACCTCGTACCGGAGCGATCCTGATATAAAGTGCTTTGGTGTTAACCCATAGGAAATTTTTACTGCTCAAAGGTTGATTTTTGATGGCTTAGGAGACTTCACAGAGATTCTCTTTTATGTTTCATTAAAGAATCAACAATGTTACAGATGTTTTTCCTAAAATTCCTTGGGAGAAACAGCTTCAGACAAAAAGGAGACGTGAGATACAACTGAGGTTAAAGCAGTCAAAATTGAGAATTTGGTTTGAAAAGCATAGTATATTTTGTAGGATATTTTTTTAGTCTTGTTTTATTCTCTTTCAAGACTTCATACTTTTTATTGGACTGATGTTTTTAACTGGGTGATTTACAACATTTGAGTTGCAATTAGTTACATATATTTTATTTTTCCAGTTGGAGCACAGGAAGATGAAGTGACTTGCTCATGGTCATACAGTGGTGTCAGTGGGATCTGAAACCACAACCTCAGTATTTGAATTCAATACAATACAATTTATTTTTGTATAGCCCAAAATCACACAAGAAGTGCCAGAATGGGTTTTAACAGGCCCTGCCTTTTGACAGCCCCCAGCATTGACTCTCTAAAAAGACAAGGAAAAACTCCCAAAAAAATCCTTTAGGGAAAAAATGGAAAAATATCGGGAAAGGCAGTTCAAAGAGAGACCCTTTTCCAGACAGGTTGGGCGTGCAGTGGGTGTCAAAGAGAAGAGAGTCAATACAATGCTCAGATCAAACACACAAGTAATTCTCAATACAGTATAAAAATAAAATAAAAATATTATGAGTGCAGAATTCAACAGTAGATGATATCACATAATATGATTTGGATTTGTTTAGAGTCCTGGAGACCTCAGCCATTTATCTGCCTCCCCCTATTGGCCATTCCAAAGCTGAGACAGTGCTGGGCCAGCCAATCTGATGAAGGGATCCCTCTGCCCGACAATTCTTGCGATCCTCCATCAAAGATGACTTTACCTTAGGCAGACAAAGCAACTTGGCAGGTGGACAGTGGCACCAAGTGCCACATTTGAGTACCGAGAAGAGAAACAGAATAGGTGAAGGTTAGTGTCCAATTATAACTATCATGTTACTTATGTTTTAGTGCTAATGACTAACAACAGAGATGCAGTCTGTACAGTTAATCAGCAGCTCTAGTCAGGATATGCTAAACTGAAGTAGTGAGTCTTCAGTCGGGATTTAAAAGCTGAGACCGAAGGGGCATCTCTTATAGTAGCAGGCAGACCATTCCACAGTTTAGGGGCCCTGTAACTAAAAGCTCGACCTCCCACTGTTATTTTATTAATCCTTGGAACCATAAGCAGACCGGCATCTTGAGATCTTAATGTGTGCTCTGGTTTGTAAGTCATGATGTTCAGATAAGTAAGCCGGACCTTGGCCATTTTAGGCTTTATATGTTAAAAGGAGGATTTTGAAATCTGCCCTAAACTTAACTGGAAATCAGTGTATTTGAAGTAATCACTATGCCATACTGCCTGTCATTTTTTCCAGGATCAGTATGACCATCAGTAATTGGGGAACACCAATATAAATTTCAGCAATTGCCAGTATTACTGAGAAGCAAGGACAACTGCTTTGTAATCACAGTAAAGTGTTTTATTACTAACATCCACACATTTCATCATATAGTACTGAGCACACAATTCAAATAATTTGAAATTGCAAAAAAAATGTACTTGGAAAATCTGAGCCCATTGTGTGACTTTGCTGAAATCTCAACTAAAACTTACACTGGTGAGAATTCAGGGGTAAAGTATTCAGGAGAAAAACCTGAGAAGCAGGAAACAAAGAAAATGTCTCCATTTTATTTCTTTCTGATGTCATTTATATGTAGGAGAAACCAAAAAGATATTAACGACATCTCTTTTTTGATTTTTCATTCCTATGGGAAATTTCAGTAATAATAGTGATAGTGTGTACATGCTATATACGCCAACCTATTCTGTATAAGTGTGTATATCTCATAATATAGTGTTTAAGTGTTTAAAGAGATATATGGATCATTGTCTACCATTGCTCCATCCTGACATAAGCAAAAGTAAGTGTCACCAAGAATGTACACAAAAGTGCATACAGAAAAGATATAGTATAGTGCTTCAGGTCATGGGGTCCAAGAGCTGTGTCTGTGCAATGGCTTACAGAGGTATAGAGGAGTATTGCTGTTATGCAAAAATTTCAGAGTTTATTTTATTTTCACTGATGGAGAACACCAATTACAAATGATTAAATGTAAAGATGATATCCACAATCCTACAATAAGATTCAATGCATTTTGGTAAAAACAGGGCTAGCTTACAGACTAACACAAAAGGAATTTTCTGTGCAGATACTATGAGGACATCTAATGTTTACACTGTTCTGGTTAGGTTTTTATAAGCAATTATTTTTAATAGGAATGAGATCATCTTACTCTAGTAGGAAACAAACAATGCCAAATAACTAAAAAAGAATTTTGGAAATACAGTGAAACTTTGGTTCACGAATGTCTCGGTACACGTACAACTCGGTTTACGACCAAAAAGTTCGCCAAACGTTTGCCTCGGTTCACGACCTCACACTTGGTATGCGAACAAGCCAGTTTCCCTTTAGGTTTGTACATGTTCAGTCTCTCCCTGTGCATTTCCTGTGCAGCGAGCAAGAGAGAGAGAGTGCGACACACACACACAGAGGCGCACGCACGAGAGACACTCACACACACACACAGAGGCACACACAGGCGCGCGAGATAGAGGCACACACACACACACACAGGTGTGCAAGACAGAGGCACACACACACACACACGCGAGACAGAAGCAAACACACAGGCGCTCCAGGCTCGCGAAAGAGACACATGCACACATGAAAGAGAGAGAGCCTCTTCGTCATCGCGGCCATCTTGCCTAGGTGGAAAGTACATCTCTGACTCGTCGTCAGAAACGAAGAGACCGGCTCCTGCAAAATATGAATAATAAATCCCCGGCGCAGCGGGCGTTTCTTCGGCACCTACCTTTGAACCTTGACTACGGTTTTCCAGTTCATATAGGTAGTCTTTTGTGTCCGATGTCTGGCAGCCATCCCGCTGCCGTAACGCACGTGCCCTTTCGGCTTCAATCATTGCCCGGTCTTCCTCGCTTCCCGTCAGGTATGTCCACGTACTCGCGGCATCATCTAGGGGCTGTTCCTTTGGGCGATCCACATTCTTCCTCCCAGATTTTTTCCCCATGGCGTACCGAGGTCTAGACAGGCTTTCTAATGCAGCGCTCTTTGTAGAGGGTAGCGTTTTTACCGTCGGACGTTCGAGCGGGACCTTCTTAGGGTCGTCTGCGTACACAAAATTTGTTTTAAATGCAGGTCCCCTGCCAACGGACGGCCAGAGAATCCTGCCGACTACGCCAGTGTCGCAGTAGGGGGCAGTAGTGCTCCCTTGAACCCTCAGGTACCACGCCAAACACCTGGTAAAATTGCCACAATGATTATATTTATTATAATAATGTGCACCAAGCACCCTCCACTCCACTATATTCATAAATCACAATTACAATAACCAATCAATAATAATCACAATCCTCCACTCTCAGACGCGTTGCCCTCCTACCACCCAGCTCAGCTCAGTGTCTGGGAGTTCCCAGAGTCCTTTTATTCCTCCTGACCCGGAAGTCTTTCTGCCCAACAGTTCCACAAGTCTTTACTCCTTCCGGGTCAGGGTAAACAGTAATTTTCTTCACCCCGGAAGCCCGTCGCTCTTCCTGTGATGAACTTCCGGGTCATGGTGCCCAAATGAGTCCATTGGCCTCCCGACAGCGACTCCCAGTGGCCCCAAGGTATCCAGCAGGGCTGTGTATAAAAACTACATAGTCCATGAGGCCCTGCTGGAATTCGGGGCCCGTATATGCTCTCGGGAGAGCTCCTCCTAGCGGCCAGGGGGTGAGGGCCGTAGTAAAATGCCGGCAATCCACCACAACATACAGTTCGTACGGTCTGGAATGGATTAATTGTATTTACATACAATCCTATGGTGGAAGTTGCTTTGGTTCATAACCAAATTGGTTTATGACCAGAGTTTTGGAACGAATTATGGCCGTGAACTGAGGTTCCACTGTACACTGATTTTGCTAGATGTCAAGGTCAACACTGTGATGTTTTTGTGCCATTTCACTTTTTGTTATTGGACTCTTAATGACTTTCTCTTGTGTGTGCATCCACAGAACTCACCTACTAAAAAAGCTTCCAAAAAACAAAGCATACTACAAAATTGTGCACCATAGGCAGTGAGACATAGTGGTTAAGACTTTGGACTTCAACCCATGAGGTTGTGGGTTCAAATCCCGATACTGACACTATATGAACATAAGCTAGTCACTTGACCTGCCTGTGCTCCAATTGTAAAACCAAAAGAAATGGAACCAATTGTATCATAAAATGTTGTAAGTCTCCTTTGATAAAAGTGGAAGCCAAATAAGAAAATGTAAATGGAGTACTTCAGATATTACACATTATTTCAAGAAAGGCCTATAAGCAGTTAGTAACATAGCTCACCTTTACATTCATCAAAACCTTCCTTTTATAATGTCATACAGTACATCACTTAGTTAATAAAGAGAACCTAAGTGGAATCCATGTAAAGGCACTTGTACAGTTACAAGCCTTTTTTGTATGTATGTGCCAATGCTTAAACACCCTGATCAATCTAACCTGCTATGTTAAGACAGGTACACCCAGTCCGATTTTGAGAAGAGCAAAATCACTCTATCCATCTCTCTTGAAACTTTATTGTATTGATTCAAAAATTCCACATGATTTCGTCATATTTGGTGTGGGAAATCTTGGATGTGGTTAAGCAGATGGCAATAACTAGAAACTGCAGTGAAGTCAGAATTTACCTTGGGTGCTTCAACAGGCTAGAAGTACTGAAGTATAAGTTGAGAGCTGCCCGTCATGATGTGCCTTGATTTATTTCCTAAATCGCTTTTGCTTATTGTAGGAATTGAGTGATTTAAATGGTTACAGGTATACCAAAAACTAACAGGATCCTGGAAATTAATTGAAACCTAAGGAGTGCATAGCTGGTTCCCTGCCTTTCTGTTGGGTAGGTTCAATGAGTGGACATTGAGAAAGGCTCTGCCTTGGCATTCACCAAGCTACAAGCTGCTGATGGTGTATTTGTAGAGTTCTCTATGCACTTATAGGTGGTTGGGGTTACATACATTGTCTGAGATTACCAAAGAGTCCTTAAGAACCTCTCTTAACTCTTGTTCAGGTTGTCTGAGAAGTCAAAGTTGAAAGAACAATCGATTAAACAAATAGGTTCTCTTTTCTTTTCATGTTTTGCTTGCCTTTAGTAACCTGCGTTATTCATCACCGTTATGATTTTCAAGGTTGTCTTGGAGCGTTTGGAGCTCAGCATAGTTCTTCTTTTCTTGTAGGAAGACACATTGTAAATCACATAAAGACAAATGTAATATGCTGAGGCACTGAGAAGAAGCAGTAATATGTCATAATGTGGGCTATGATCCCTTGCTACCACTTGCAGAATTACTTATAAATATACATGGAATATTCTGATGTGATCCCATATAAATGAATATCTTATTGAATGATATCCAACTTAAAAATCTGGTAAACAAGATGGAACACACATCTCCCTGTAGATGCAAAGCCATGCTGATTGCTCACTGTATATATCAGTGGAAGAACTTAGTAGTAGATTGTAGTCAAAATACACTCAACAGGTTAGATTATTAAAGTAGGCAAAACAGGGGGACTGGCTTGACTGGTTGTTAAAGATTTAACATTTCCAACTCTTATCAGCTACTGTATGTCCATTCTGTCTGATATGGTACTTGAAGTGCAGGGCTTAGTCTGTTAACCTTCTTCTTGGCTTTTCATTTGCTTTAAAACTCAGTCCTTGAGGTTAATGGCTCCAAGGAACATATAACTGATGGTAGAAATTGGTGAGCTAAACAGGTATTGTAAGTAAGGTCAGACGGGATTTAAAGGAAGATGTCACATGCAGATGATTGTCACGTGAGACCCTGAAAATTATACCCATAGCTATACAACATTTACAAAAGATAAATATGAAAGGTAAAATTGCACCAACAGCAAGATGAACTGTGAAATATATTTACTCCATGTTTCAAAAGTCTACAAATAAAGTAAAAATACATGTTAATCACTGCTTTCACACAGTGAGCATGCTATATAAACACCTCAGTGTGTTTACGTATAACCAACATACTAAACTTCACTAAACAGTACTATGAACAATCAACTTACTTTTAAGCAGTGGCACATGGTTATTAACAATACAAGTAGTGTGGGAGGAACAAAGTGCTATTGAAATATCCAACAATACAGTGAAAATAGTTACACCAATTCAACACTAGATGGCACCATGTAACAGCATATTGGACTTCCCTGAGAGTTTGAAGAAGAGCCAAGAAGTTGCATTCAATGTATCTCACATTTTTTGTGAGAAAAATCAACTCCTTCAGACAGCTGTTGTCTGTCTAATTCTTCCTTTGATGCAGCTCATCTCTTGCTTGAAAGCATGGCAATGTAATTGCCTGTGCTGTTGAGTGATTGAAAGAAAAGATTCACTTTCATCACTGTAAATTATGTGATTTAACAGAAAGCAGTCTATTTTTTTCTTCAACTCTTTCAAAAGTATTATTTTCAATACTACACTTTTCTTTTTCTTTGAAATGTGAGCTTCTGAAATTCATAAAGTTAAGACTAATGTCTTCATTAAGTTTTACATTAAAAAGAAACACAGTCAAGCTATACAAATACAAAACAGATAATGCATGGGGCATGCATTTTAAATTGGTGAAGGAAATAAATAATAAATTACCCCATTAAAATGAAAGGCAGTGATGACATTCAAAAAGAAAACATTCTGAAATTTCTTTAACTACTATCTATAACTACAGTGTTGAATTTTCGGAACACCCTGTGTGCCTAACAATATTATTGATTTCATAGTCTTTCACTTTTGTTGTAAGCATGTGCAGCTCAATTACTATGTACAACACACATGTACATTTATTTTATCAAGTTTAAAAATATACACATGGCATGACATTCCAATGTGTTCAGGGATTTGGGTAACTAATTTGAAAGTTGGAGCATTTTCTGTTATTTATTTGTTTCATCAAGCAGACAGGTATTATATTTTTGATTATTAAGCATGCTGTTTCAATGGCTCAGACTGAAAAGTCATCTCATATGGAAAAGCCATTTCAGATAAAGGAGCACTGGAATGATCAGGTAAAGGTGTCCTTTCATCAGATTAGCCAGCCCAGCACTGACCCAGCTATAGAATGGCCAGTAGAGAGGAGGCAGCTTTCTTGTCAAGGTCCAGTACTCTGACTGTGCCTGGCTTTTCTCCTTTTCTACAATCTGCACATGGTTCCAGAATTAACACTAGACATAATATCTTTGATTGCCGTTACAACAAATAGTTCTGAGCAGGCATTAACCACAGCAGCAAGTATGGTCATCACTGCTGTGCTGATAAGAAGGCAAGTTTGGCAAGTTTGTTGTACCACGTGAACGTCACTGACAGAATAAAACTAAGTAATAAAAAAAGAGCTAACTTTTACAAGTAGCCAAAATTTACACCAGGTGTTACAGACTCAAATCAAATGTATGTTTTTATTATATTATAGTAGCAATAAAGGTAGCTCACTACTCAAAATACAAAGTCCCCAGTCTCAAACCCAGAACCTTTTGGTTATAAGACAGCAATTCTTACCTCTGCACCATCCAAGAATACATATCAACTTTCTGTCGATTGGCACTTGAGCATGACTTTTTAACTTATTGACAGCAACATGTAAGTTGAATGATCAATCAATTGAATAATCAAGATGTCACCGGTTCGATTCTGAGCATGGCCCTTTTGAGTAGTGACCTCCTCTTATTGTTACTATTAAAGGATAAAAAAATACATTTGATTTGAGTTTGTAACAGCCAGTGTAAATTTATGGTACTTGTAAAAGTTAGCTTTTTTTTATTCAGTTTTATTCTGTCAGTCACGTTCACGCTCCCCTCACATGAGGCTGAGTGTTCTACATCGGAGAAAGAGAACAGAAGCCCTCCCCACAAAAAAATGTCAATTCATACATAAGAACAACACAGCTGCACCAGGCATAAAGGCGAAAGATGGCACCGTTTGGATACAGCAAGAGGTTGGGCGTCATCCTTTATCCAGCTGGGAGAGCTTTGTGTGATGTGAATTCTGTCGAGGGGAGATGGTATAGCATACTGCTTGCTGCTTGTGCTGATTGACACATTTACAAAACAAAAGACGCTGATGGAGAGGTACGAAGGGATTTAAGGTGAGCTGTGATTACGAGTTTTTTCGTAGGCTTCAGGGATTCTAGTGTTAAGCTAAATATGAAACTAATTTAAAGCTGAAGCCATCCCAGCAAGCAACTGCACAGGCAGGACAGGGCGCCAGTTCAACACAGGGTGGACACACACACACCCACATACTGTATCGGGGCCAATTTAGCATCATTAATTCATGGACTGTGGGGGGAAACCAGGGCAAACCAATGAGTACCCACATGCAAAGCCTACAAAAGGAGCACCGAGGGCACAACTCCAGACTTCCTTCCAGTGCTAAAACTCAAATTCATTGGTTATTAAAATTTTTACATTAACTGTGGCCTTTAAAAATTGAGAAAAATACCCTTTATTTGAGACATTTCTTAGTAACATAGTCCATTAGAGCGTTGGTAGGTCTCCCATGCTTTCTCGTTAAACTTTGTCCAAGGGCAAGGGTTTTATCAAAAACAGGCATAAAGGTCAAATGTTAAAAAGAACAGAAACAAGTTAAACAATATCCTTTCATTAAAAGCATGAATTCGAAAAAAAAAAAATCATGACAAACAAGAAATCACAAAAACCCAAGATTCTGTGACTGAGTTGTGGGTGATGATTGATGTCATCTTTCAACAGTTTTCCCCATGGCTGGAGTTCAAATTCATATATTGGTTCTATTTTGTCTAATTTTATGTCAGTTATTTGTATTTATGTTTAATTTAGTTATTATGTACATTTTTCTGTTTGTATGTTGGAAAAGGGAAAGGGTATTAGTTATGCCCCTTGGGCATTGTGGGTGGTCCCACAAGGGGTGGAGCCACCTGCCAATCATTACCAGGAATGACCCTCCACTCTGTTTAAGGGAGTGCCTCACATAGTTTTTGACAGTTCAATGATCACCCTTGGAAGTAAAGTGTTTTCTTGTGTTTCTGTGCTTTTGTTATTGCTTTTTGATTTTCTGGATTTTGAACCCTTGCTCTGTTTTTGACCTCAGCCCATGGATATCATATTGGGACTATGTTTATTGCCCTGTGGTTTGCTGGCACACTGCCCAGGGTTTGTTCCTGCCTTGCGCCCTGTTCTGGCTGGGATTGGCTCCAGCAGATCCCCGTGACCCTGTGTTAGGATATAGTGGGTTAGAGGATGACTGACTGACTGTGTTTATTGTTATTTTTGAACCTTTGCTCAGCTTTATGACCGCAGTTTTTGGCTGTTGTTTTGGGACTTTGTTTGCTGTGAATTGCCTTGCCTATTCAGGTAAATCCTTGTGACCAACAGAGCTTTGTGCATTTCAGAGCCTTTCAAAATGAACCTTTTATTTTATAAAGTTTTGTTTTGGTCCTTTGGGTTTCTAGTCAGGGTTTTTTGATGGTGTTTTCTCCCCTGCTAGTAGGCAACTTTTGAAAGTGTTTTTGGTACATGTGCTTTAGGAACTCCCCAGAGCACAACCATTGAGAGCCTGTTTTAATATACGAAGAAATAGAAAGATCCAAAAGGAACTTCTACCAGAATGAAACAGAGAGAAAGTTACCATGGCTATCAAAGATTACCTTAGATGACATCTAGGAAACAATGAATCATCTAATTTTTCATATAACTGTTTCCACGGGTCATCAGAGGACAACATATCAGACTTGATGTGGCTGACATTTAAGGGACTGCAAAACAGGATGTGCTGAGGATGTCTGACATTCTAAGCAAGAAATAAGGACATAAACCCTCTGCACAATTAGGCAACAAAAGAGACCCCTGCAGACAGAGTTGGAGCACTTCTACTCAAAAGAAGAAGCAGGCACTACAAGGGCAAGGTGTAAAACTGGCCTTTAAGAAGGCTCAAGGAATACCAGGAGACCCTCAACCTGGGATTTCTGTCACTAATGACTGTTATCCTTGACCATAGAAGTAACATAAGTAACAAAGTACCGTGTTTGTCACAGTTGACATTATGTGTTTGTACCAGCTATTGTTATTTGATAACATAAAAATAGGGAAGCCCTGTGTTTCCTTCAGAAGCAAAAGCTTCCTTGTTGGAATAAGTTCTTTTAAATTGCGGCATTTTAAGTAACCGAAAATATAGAGATATGATATTAAAAGGCGATATCCTTCCCATAGTGATTACGGCAGTACAAAAATCACATAAGAGAATTATACTTAGCTTTTTTTAATGACGATTTACGCAGTATAACAGACGAAAGGAAGCTATAGCAGACACTACCAAGGTCGGATCTTGATCTATAGAGTCTGCCATTTTCGTCACTGCGCTGAAAGGATTTTCGGGACGAATGACGATATCATCTGGCCGTCAGCTTCGAAGGGTTTGGTAATTGACCAAGCCCTATATACTGGATGCTGCATGTGCTGGTCCTCTCTGGTCTCCAAACAAAGACAGTAAAGACTCAACCCCACCTCCAAAATATACAAGAATAGCACAATGTCTACACTGCTGTTTGTTCCCTTCAAAACTGTTAAACTAGTGCTTTCTAAATGCAGGCAGACTAGCCCCTGTGTGCCAAACTTGGCTTGCTCATGTGAATGAATCCTTTAAAAGTGTTTTACAGAGACAGTGACATTAACCTTAATATTATAGCACCCTGTGACATAGTGATTAGAGATGCTGCATTACATTGTCAAGGATGTGAAGTTAATTCCTATCCAAGGCACTGCGTAGAGTTTATTCTTGCTAGTGCTCTTGTGGATTTTTGTCAAGCACATCTTTTTCTATCCCTTATCCCAAAGATGTACATATCAGGCTAACCAGTGGGCATAATGCCACTTTTCATTTACAGTCTCATTTATTTAGTTAGCAGATGCTTTTATCCAAAGTGACTTACAGTTTATCATAATTGGATACAGATCATTCCAAAGGGACTGTTTGAGAAACGAGTTACAGGACAAGGACACAAAATTGATCATCCCAAGTGAAGAATTCAGAACAAAATACAAGCTATCTTCATTTCCTATGATGCAAAACCTAGATTTAGAGACTAGGCAAATTGTGATTCTGTCTTTTCCCATTAAGTTTTTCCTAAGATATCTGGACACATTTGTGGAGTGTGTGCTAACTCATGAACATCTCCATCAAGGAGTGGCAGTCATTGCTCAGTACAAATGAAAAGCCTGTACTGGATATATTTTTGCTCTCTCTCTCTGCCATTATAAATTAAATACAGAATATTGTCATTTGGATTATTTTCTTGGGCAACATTTGCTTTTTATATGAAATGAAGTAACAATCATACCAACGTTCATAGTGCACAATGCACGAATGGGCTCCAGCTGCCTAACAACCAGGTAAATGGGTTGCAAAGGTGGATGGATGGAACAATGAAGCATAAGTGTATTTGACCAAAGACAAAGAACTTAACTATATTCAATGCTGTCATGAGCAGCAAGCACATACAAACATAATAAATAATTAAGAATGTGTTGCTGAAACACTTTTTTTTGTGAAAACCCAACAGGCCCTAACACTAACATGATGAAATGGAAACCTAAATGGCAGACTAAAATATAGCTCAGGAGAGCTTGCTCCATCTCTGACTGTAACACATTCAGCAAGGGCAGCTGCCCACCTATATAGCTCCTAAATGAGCATTTGAACACCAAAGTTCAAAAGAAAAAAAGAAAAGGAAAAAAAAAAAAAACAGGAGCACCAAACAACAACACTTGCTCAACAACCAAAGGAAAAACATTGTGCTGAAGCACAGATTCCGGTGGTAAAAATACTTAAGAATTGTAATGTCCAAAAGCCAGTTCAAAGTAACTATGTGACCATGCTTGAATCAGGTTATACAGCAGGGGGGGTCAATGTCAGTCCTGGATGGCCACAGTGGTTGAAGGTTGTTGTTTCAACCCAGCTCCTTAATTAGAAACCAATCCTTACCAGTCTTAGGCCTTATGTAATTTTATGGCTTGTTAGTTTGCAATGGTATGTTCTTATATCATAGATTTTTTTTCTTTCCAAGGATATCATCCAAAAGATCCATCCATCCATTATCCAACCCGCTATATCCTACTACAGGGTCGCAAGGGTCTGCTGGAGCCAATCCCAGCCAACACAGGGCGCAAGGCAGGAAACAAACCCTGGGCAGGACGCCAGCCCAACGCAGTCATCCAAAAGTTTTGAAGCCTAAAATGGATTATTTTCAGTCTGTCACATTTTGCTCGTAAGGATTTTATTAAACCAAATAGTGCATGATGAATCCACACAGGTGTAAACGGAAACAAGTTACATGGAGAACTGCTGGTTCTTTTGTTATTTGCATCTTATTGCTAATAAGGAGCCATTAAATACAGTGAAAGAAGCTGTTTAAGACTGAAATAAGCAATTGAGGGTTGGAAACCTTAACAAGCGAGACCACTTAAAATGAAGCAGAACAATTAATATCACTTGAGCAATAGTGCTTCATCAGCAATAATTTACTCCTCTTTAGGAAACTGAGTTGGAACAAGAACCTGCAATCATTGAGGCCCTCTAGGACTGACATTGCCCACCCGTTATATAGTGTCCCAAAATGCAGCCAAAGCCACATTGCCATGCCCACATGATATTGTGTGTCAATCCTAGTATGTCGACATGCTCTTTGATGACTCTGGAAAGAATAGTAGATAACCAGAAAATATGAGAACATAAAACAAATTATGATATCCGATATGGTGTTCCACAAGGCTCTATCCTGGGTCCGCTGTTATTCTCAATCTACATGCTTCCGTTAGGTCAGATTATCTCAGGTTACAACGTGAGCTACCACAGCTATGCTGATGACACACAGCTGTACTTATCTATAGCACCTGATGACTCCGACTCTTTCGATTCACTAACACAATGTCTTACTGGTATTTCTGAATGGATGAATAGTAATTTTCTCAAACTAAATAAAGAGAAAACTGAAATTTTAGTAATTGGCAATAATGGATTCAATGAGGTTATCAGAAATAAACTTGATGCACTAGGATTAAAAGTTAAGACGGAAGTAAAAAATTTAGGGGTAACCGTTGACTGTAATCTGAATTTTAAATCGCATATTCATCAGACCACTAGGACAGCATTTTTTCACTTAAGAAACATAGCTAAAGTTAGACCTCTTATATCATTGAAAGATGCGGAGAAATTAATTCACGCTTTTGTTTTCAGTAGACTAGATTACTGTAACGCACTCCTCTCAGGACTACCCAAAAAAGACATAAATCATTTGCAACGAGTGCAGAATGCAGCTGCTAGAATCCTAACTGGGAAAAGAAAATCCGAACACATTTCTCCAGTTTTGATGTCACTACACTGGTTGCCTGTGTCATTCAGGATTGACTTTAAAATACTGTTTATGGTTTATAAAGCCTTAAATAATCTCGCTCCATCTTATATATCGGAATGCCTGACGCGTTATATTCCAAATCGTAACCTTAGATCTTCAAATGAGTGTCTCCTTATAATTCCAAAAGCTAAACTTAAAAGAAGTGGTGAGGTGGCCTTCTGCTGTTATGCACCCAAAATCTGGAATAGCCTGCCAATAGGAATTCGCCAGGCTGATACAGTAGAGCACTTTAAAACACTGCTGAAAACACATTACTTTAACATGGCCTTTTTATAACTTCACTTTAACTTAATACTGATACTCTGTATGTTCAATTCATCACAATAACTATTCATAGTGGCTCTAAAATCCATACTGACCCCTACTCTCTCCTCTGTTTCTTTTTCCGGTTTCTTTGTGGTGGCGGGCGCCACCACCACCTACTCAAAGCATCATGATGCTCCAACATTGATGGACTGAAAGCCAGAAGTCTACGTGACCATCATCATCAGGTCCTTCCATGAAAACCCTAAATACAAAGTGGGCTGTTTGACTTATGTTAGGTAGATTGCCCAGAGGGGACTGGGCGGTCTCTTGGTCTGGAGCCCCTACAGATTTTATTTTTTTCTCCAGCCTTTGGAGTTTTTTTTTGTTTTTTCTGTCCACCTTGGCCATCGGACCTTACTCTTATTCTATGTTAATTAATGTTGACTTATGTTTATCTTTTATTGTGTCTTCTATTTCTCTATTCATTTTGTAAAGCACTTTGAGCTACATTTTTTTGTATGAATATGTGCTATATAAATAAATGTTGATTGATTGATTGAAATTAAAAAAAGGCACACAACAGAAAAAAACATTAAAAAGCTGATTAAACTGACGAATGCAGCTTTCATACTTCTGCCTTCGTAATAATGAGTATCAAATAAATTTCCTAAAGTGATTGACCCTTGTAGTGTAAAACAGTAGGGAGGAAATAAAAATCAAATGACTATTTAAAAGAAGGAACAAAGAAATCAATCATATATCAAATCAAAACAGTCATATATCAATCAAGAGCAGATTTAGATGAGGATAAAACAGAATGTCAAGTTTCATAGGCTTGCTAAACTGATTATTTCATTCTTCCAGGTTTAAAAAGTGATGGAGCATTGGTTATTGTCTCTACCGTAACATTTAGTGTTTCTGCAATAGAGAACTTAGGCTCCACATGTGAATCATAACTGTGATGAAATGTCTGTTAGGTTTGTGAAGTATGGGCATAGGTTAGATATGTAGCGGCATAATCATTGATATGAAATTATACCAGGGGCCTCCAACTCCAGTCCTAAAGAGCTACAGTGGCTGCAGGTTTTATTCTAAGCCTTTTTTAATTAGTGACCAGTTCTTCCTGCTAATTTCCCTTCATTTTTATTAAATAGTTTTTTTAAGATCCAATCTTATTTTAATTAGAAGCCAATTTTTGTAGTTCATAAGCCCTGTCGTTTACTACCCTGTTCTGTCATTGCTTTCATTCTGCCACAGTAGACATTTTCCCCCAAGAACACCACCAAAATGTTTTATGGACCTGAGCAGATCACCATTACTGAGGCCTTCACCTTTCTTTATTTTCAGATGTTGTATGATGGTCACAGGTTATCTGGTCATGTGTTGGCTCATTTTGTATCTTCTTATTGTGACTGTTAATTAAGGAAAAATAAATAATTAAGGGGTTGAGTCTTAATCTTCAAGTCAATTAAAAATAAGACAAAAAGAGTTACCAGCAAAAACTGGTCTTAAATAAAGAAAAGAAAAGAAGGAAAAAGATAGCTAATTTTTTGAGGCTAACTGGGAGATAAATGTAAAAAGCAAAACAAAACAAAATATAAACAAAGTGACCACAACCCAGGCAAAAGGCATTAAACAAAGTCAAAAATCAGACAAGAAGTCAAAACTAGGCAGAACACAAAGATCAATAGCAAAGATAGTGTTTCTTTTTCTGTTTTAAGGATTTATCTGTACAGTAGATTGGATAAAGCTTGGTGCAAATACTGACCTAATGATGGTTACACAAAATGGCATCGAATACTGATAAAGCAATAGGACCCAAAAATTGAGCCACAATCATAACTCTGTATATTGCTGATAGCAACTTCACTGCCACACTGTATGATTAGGAGGTAAACAGAAAATCTTTTAGGTCAAAAAAACACTAAAGATTCTAGAAAATACACCCTGACTCATTATGTGCCAAACATGGAATAACTGAAATCAAAATTGTACATCACAAACACATATATCTATCTTGACTCAAGCTGTCCAAAACAAAGCTGTGTCAAGACCTTACTTCTAAGAGATGTCAATATGCATCTAGTTTATCTTTTTTTTGGATCACTACAATCTCTAACAACTCACTTTGGAATAACAATACTGTTTAATGGACGATCTATTGTGATGACTGACACTACGCTTCCAGCATGTGTTCTCATCTTGCTTGTCTTATGTGTCTGGGAGAATCCCAACCCCGCAACCCTACCATAACAAAATGGAAAAAGGTTCTTAAATTTAGCAAGGAGTAATTCAAAAGTTTTGTTTTTTTTTTTCTTTTTTTTTAATCTGACCCTCATTCAATATTATTTTCCTCAATTACCTGAATATGCTGAACCATTGATGACCTTTTGAATATTTCAGCACTTCTGAATGGTTTCTTTGTAGTGTCAGGAAAGTGGGTCTTTCACCTAAATAAAGTATATAATAGTATATCTTATTGATCTGTAAAGTATGCATCAAAATGAAATCTTGAAGTTGATAAAATAACTTTAAAATGGCTTTTGCTAGAACTGTTACAAAATAAAAAGAAGAAAACAGTAAAATGATCAGACATCACTTAGTTCAGAAAGAAACCTATGAGTCTGTGAAATATATGTTGAAACATTAAGCAGAATAACCAAATGGTGTTCATCAGCCAAATGAATAAGTTATAGGGACTAATGGACTGCAAATCACATGGGCATTTAGCCAGTTATGGCCTTCTGCTACCATCTGCTTCATCCAGGGTGGGCTGGTTGCCTGAATTGTTTTTCTAATGCTGCTCATGCTACAATATATTTAGCTAATAGATAGATATATAGTAAGTCATTCTTGTTTAAAATTTTTAGACAGCATAAGGGAATGCTTAATATATTACCTTAATAGATTTTTCAGTTTTAATGAGTGGCAAAATATCCCAATAAACTGAAATAAAATAAGACATAAGACTTAAGAGGAATGTTTCTCTGAAATGTAATGAAATGTTGCTTTGACACTTTAACGTGAAATAAAACCCATCTTTAGAAAACTAACAGCCATTTGAATGTTATTTTATCATATTGTTGTTATATATATTGTTGAAATAAATGGACCATGCAATGTAGTCACTTCTTCCTTAACTTTATTCACACTTCCTCCCCCACCCTTCCTTTCTTCTTTCACCCCTTTCCTCACAGCGACCTCTACCTCCTGACTGATTACATCAATATCCCACAATTGTATAAACATTACAGTAATTCCTCCTCGATAGATGAAAATCCGCGAAGTAGAAACCACATTATTAGAGCCCTCTAGACATGAAATAACACCCTTTAGTCAAAAGTTTAAACTGCTCCATGACAAGACAGAGATGACAGTTCTTTCTCACAATTAAAAGAATGCAAATAGATCTTCTCTTCAGGAGCAGAGAATTTCAGAGGGAGAGAGAGAGAGAGAGCGCTCGCAAAGAAAAGCAAACAATCAAAAAATCAATACGTGTGCTTTTAAGTTCGCGGCATTTTTTAGAGGAGTGTCAGTATCTTCTAAGCAAACAGCCTCTGTGCAAACAGCCCCTCTGCTCACATCTCCTCCATCAGGCGCAGAGAACGTCAGAGAGAGAGAGAGACAGAGCGAGATTAAAGCAAACCATCAAAAAATCAATAAGTGTGCTTTTGGAAGCACCGCGATAAAGCGGTATTTCTTAGAGGTGCATCCGTATCCACTAGGCAAACAGCTTCTGTGCAAACAGCACCTCTGCTCACAGCTCCTCCGTCAGGCGCAGAGAATGTCAGAGAGGGTGAGATAGAGGCAGAGACAAGCAAACAATCCAGCTCCGCGCGGGATGCATATCTTATAGCATTGAGGAGTTTTAGTTAATATGTAATACATGCTCTGATTGGGTAGCTTCTAAGCCATCCGCCAATAGCAGAAATCCGCGAACCAGCGAAAAATCCGTGATATATATTTAGATGTGCTTACATTTAAAATCTGCGATAGAGTGAAGCCGCGAAAGTCGAAGCGCGATATAGCGAGGGATTACTGTGTTATTTATTTTAGTTGTTCCTTATTGCATGCAAGTTTCTCAAATTCCAATTATTGGCCACAACCTTATGACATTTAAAAAAAAAACATATTCAAAGAACTATAAAACCAGCAGTTCAACCACCTATTTTTTTCTTTTTTCATAGAAAATGATTAAAATAAATATTTGCCAGTTTGATTTGTTATTCTTACAAAGATCTGGATTCCAAATAAAGTTCAAGTCTCTGCTGAAGAGGTTCACACAAACACAGAATTGTGTATTTTCTTCAATCCGTGGTGGAATGGAGTAAAACTCCTCAGGAACAGAAAACCCTTAAGTTATAATTCTTACCCATCATTATGGCAGAGAGGAAGCATGCCACATAGAAAGCAGGACCCATATGCTTCAAGTTTTAAACAAGCCTGTGTTTCCCAGATGACACAAAAGGCTACTGTATATTACAGATCAGTATATCGTTTAGACCTAGTATATTGGGTTGGGTCACTAGTGACCTGTGATGTCATGTTTACAGCTCTCACTGAATCATATAATACAGCGTGGATGCATTTCTCCAGGTATGTCTCATACTACCAAAAATATGCCAAAATAGTATAAAAATATTTTATGATCATGTATTCATATATAATCTAATGGGCCACTAGCAACCCTGAATGTGGTAAAGTGTCAGTATTTTTACACATGCATTTTAAATGCTATGCTTGTTAACAGCACCCAGTTTTTTTCAGAATTTCTTTGTATCTATATGTGTTCACTAGCCATGTGCGCCCAACTCCGTTGCGTATGTTAAAGTTGTCTGTGAAGGGCTCCCTGTTTAAACGCAGCTGCCAGTCGTGAACTGGGCCCATCATCGCACAGCATTATGATTTTTTATAAGGGAAACAAAATTACAAAAGAAAACCCTTGGACATTGATTC
Organism: Polypterus senegalus; assembly: GCF_016835505.1. Taxonomy (NCBI): domain Eukaryota; kingdom Metazoa; phylum Chordata; class Cladistia; order Polypteriformes; family Polypteridae; genus Polypterus; species Polypterus senegalus. The sequence goes on from NC_053167.1 coordinate 67,415,457, forward strand.
GATAGGAACGGCTTACTCAGAATCACTGTCCGAACAGTAATTATGTGGTGGTGTGGGAGCATTTCTGCTTCTGTCCATTCACAGTCCGTCTCGTTTTCACGACGCTATCGTTTCCACTCACGATGTCTTCTCAACCTTTCTCCAATCTCGTAGGTTGCTTTGTGGCAATCCAAAGAGTAAGGCAATATACACGGAGCAATGGTTATAAAAGGGGGACACATAGGTATCCAGGCTCTCTAAAGCAGAAATAGAAATCACTTCACTGACATGTGAGCAAGCCATGGTACAACTGTGAGACGCGCAGCACTCGCCGGCTACAACGTAACAATAATAATTTCCGGAACATGCTGTTACGTTGTCATTCATTTTACCCACTGTCTTTCTTTCATTCATATGTTACATAGGCACGTACCTTTTATCTTCGGCAATCTCATTCTCTAACCAGGCCTCAGGAGCTAACCAGCGTAACACTGTCCACCACCCCTTTCGTTATTCTGGCACATTGTTGACATCCATGAGTAACAACAACATACTAAACTGGCAGGTGGTCTACACATGCGTGGAATTCGCGGACAAACAAAGATCAAGATCTAAATGAAGCTCTCTTTAGTTAATTTAAAGCACAACAATTTGTTTAGTTTGAATGTCTGTGTTTTGAGGTGTGACTGGAGTACTACAGTCTTTAGTAGTATAAGCCTGGAGGAGATTCTTAATGCAATGCCTATGTTTTAGCTGTCTCTTTACTGCCATCTAGTGCTTCTTCTTCTAATTCATTCGCAGACAAACAAAGATCAAGATCCAAATAAAGATATTTATTTAAGTATTTATGAGTTTAGAGAGATAAGAGATATGAAAAGAAATGCTGTGATGCTTTTTAGCGCAGCAAGCTCTTAAAAGAATTTCTGTCCTTAATGGCTGATTACACATCAGAAAGTGACTCCAAGACATGCAGCATGGAGACAAACAATGAACAACACAGGGTGAGGCAGTGCAGAGTGAGATTTCTGAGATATTAGATTATGAATGTTGCAGGCAGGAAATTGTAGAGGGACAGAGCTCAGACGAGGTGGAAGAGAATGAAAGTGAAAGGTGCAAGGTGCTGCAGAACCTGAACAGAGTGAAACAGCACAAGCCAAAACATTTGAAACAGTTTCTTACAGAAGCAGAAATGGACAAAAAATGCAGAAAGTGGCACATATGCCCAGTATAATTTGACTGCAAAATGTGCCAGGAGCCATGTTGCAGTGATCAGTCTGTGATTACTGTGTTAAGTAGCACAATGACTATGAAATGGGTTGTTATTAAGGTTTTTGTAGGAAATATTAAAATATTAAAAAATTAGTTTCAAAAGATGTATAGCGTTCAAGGAAGAGGTATTCAATAAAATTTGCAGAGTTTGTGGCTTAATTTATATATACAGGTACTGTACTGTCAGTTAATCAAATGTATCAGTACAAATGTATCAGTATAAGTACTTGTAACAAATAGCCCGGCCACAGACTAACACGACACCAATGTCCAAAACACATGGGCTTGTTTACAATTATGTACAACAGTGGTTCCACCAGTTCACTGATGGCTCCTCAGTCTTAACTCTTTTAGGCCGCCTCCACTCCTCTCTCGCAAGCTCCATCTTCCTCCACCCAACTCCAGATCCTCGAAGGGAGTGAGGCAACCCCTTTTATCACCCCCCGGATGTGCTCCAGGTGCTTGGTGGTGGTCTTCTGGCATACTTCCTGGTGTGGCGGAAGTGTTGCCCTTGCACCCCGAAGCACTCCGGGTGTACACAGTTCCTGGAGTGGCAGCACTTCCTGGTGTGGCGGAAGTGCTGTCCTCCAGGGCTCAGGAGCCATCCAGGCAGGCCCTTGATTGAAATCAGGAGGGTGGCCCTCTTGCATACAGGGAAGATATTGCCCCTTTCCCGGTCCTTCCCTGATCCAGGCCTCCCAGTGGGTGCAAGGTCCCTGGTTGTCTGCCACACTGCCCCACACCCAGCTGAAGCCTGTAGGGTGAAGCGGCCTGTCTCCGTAAGGGCTGGTTCCTTTCTCGTGAGGGGGTTGGTGCATTGGAGTCCACTGTTTCCTCCTGAATAAGAATATAAAGGTCCGGAGACGCTGCCCTGATGCCACCTCCAGGTATCCTACACAACCCTATGTGGGCAGCGTCTCCAAGTTTGATTAGTCCCATGGCACTCATAACACCTTCGCTTTCCCCTCCCTTGTGCCCTCTAGGAATGAAAACAAGCGGGGAATGTCCGCTCCACCTTGTTCTTCTCCAGATTAGGGGCTTCCCCCTGCACCCATAGAGGGCGGCTCTCGACTGCAGGTGAGCATACTTGCTTTTTGTCAGGATCTCCGGTCCTCCATTTCCAGATCCTCCTCTTTTTACTCTGGGGTGCACTGACTGGCTGGGGCTCCCTATGGGATATAAAGAGACCCCATGCCGTCCACGCCACTGTGGACTTCAGCGAGGCTGCCACCGGCCATTGGAGCAGTGTGCTTTGGCAACTGGAATTCACTAGCCAGATCCTCGCAAACATCTTCTTTGGACCCTCCCCACTGCATGATCGACCATCACTGCTGTGTTCACTGTCCTAGCCCCTTCTACTCAAGTCCATTCAGAAAAATTGTAGCTCCTTTCGCTAGGGTCTCCCTTTCTATTTACAGTGCCGGTTTCACCTACTTGCACCACCGCATCCTTCCGGCTGGCGAATCCAGCGTCACACCTCCTTGACCACTCTGACACCTCCTTCCAGGGTGCGTACGCTTTTTGATTCAGCGCCTCGATGGCCTCCTGGAGAATGCTGCAAATCTGTGAAAGTGACCGGACGGGTTGAAGGATCCCCTCCAGCTCCCGTACGGCCGCAAGCACAGCAATTAAAGGGCAATAAAGTTTTAACACATCGTGTTTTACTTTAACTTATTACAAACAGCAATGATGTTTATGGGCTGCACATTTAGGAGGCCTGTGTAATGAACTGAATGTTTTTACTTCTGGGGTTGTTTTCTCTACTGCTTGAAGTGGAAGAAAATTCTTAAATGATTGGGGATCACTTTTTAAAATCTGTAGGAGTTAATGTATATGTAAATAATTTTGGAGAGAAGTGGTACAATCCCCATTTAAAGTAAGCAGACACACATATAAATGTGAATGATTTTGGAGGACAGGTTAGGTGTCCCCCTTCAAAGTCTGTAGGTGCTGAATGTATATGACAGGTGGGCAAACTATGGTCCCAAGGCCTGCAACCTCAATTTGTGTGGCCTGCACAGAACTTTAAAACTTTTGTGATTTTTAAGCAAAAATGACAAATTAAATAAATAATCAGTGCATGTTTTGAAACATGTGAACAAATGAGCAAGCTCATTTATAATGTTACATGTATACAAGCATTAGCTTGTGTTTACGGAAGTGGGCTTTGTACTGCATGTAACTGTACGTGTACACTGACATTTCAATTGTACGTAGTTCGGAAGACTGGTTGCTATTTAAAAGCATGCACGTGGCCGTTGTTGTTCCGAGTGCTGTATTATATTTCAAATGTTGTTGTCCCTAACAATGAGTGCTACTGTGAAAAAACGTAAAATCAAAGATGAATGCTGTAAGTTTAACAAGGCGTGGACATATAAGTATTTCTTACAAATGTTGAAAGTAAAGTGCCTAATATGCCATGACAGCGTTGCTGTTTTTAAGGAGTTCAGTTTGAAGAGACTTTTTCAAGGAAGAATTTATCAGAAAATAAATCACAGCAAAAAGCTAATAACTTGTTGAGAAGTTAAAATGATAACAAAATATTTTTGTTAAACACACAACCATATAAGAGGCTTGCACAAAGTTCAGTTTTGTACTTGCTTATAAAATTTAAAAAACATAACAAAATGTTTTCTGAAGAATTTTTAAAGGACTGTATGCCAGAAGTCAAAACAAAAATTGAAGCAATATATTTGTGAAGAACTATAATATGGTGTATTGATGCCATTTCTCAGAATCTGAAAGAACAGCTACTTGTGGCTGGCAAGTCATTCAAACTGCTCTCATTGGTGTTAGATGAGAGCACTGACATACAAGACACCGCGCAACTGCTTATGTTTATCAAATGACATGATCGTAATTTTGTAATTACTGAAGAGTTGCTATCATTTGAACCATTTAAGGACACCACAATTGGCCAAGATTTGTATGAATGTGTGGAAAACTGCTTGGATAGATCTGGCTTACCTTGGAATAAGTTGGCAAGCATTACAACAGATGGTGTGCCTTCATTAATAGGAAAATAAGTTGGCCTCATAAAGCTGCTTAATGATAAAGCAAAAGGGGTACATCCGCTTCATACTGTATTATCATTACATCTCATTATTCACCAGGAAAGTTTGTGTACTTCTGTTTTGGATTTCAAACATGTGATTGATCAAGTGATGCATTCTATAAACCTATTCAGAGCCAGGGGGCTAAATCACAGGCAGTACTGACATTTGCTGGATGACATGGATTGCAAATATTCAGATGTGCTACATCATAGCAAAGTATGTTGGTTAAGCCTTGGGAATGTTTTGAGAAGAGTATAGAATCTGATACAAGTAATTTTGCTCTTTTCTTAAATTAATGGCATGTGGATTTTCAAGTAACATGAAAAACACAGAATGAGTATTATTTAGCATTCACAGTTGACATTTTCGACAAACTGAATGAACAGAACATTAAATTACAAGGCAAGGGTGATTTTGCACATGAATTGTTTGTGGAAATTAAATCACTTGAATTGAAACTAGTACACTTATAAAAACAACCGAGCGAGCAAAAACCTTGTGCATTTTCCCATGCTACAGACCAGCATTGTGCAAGTTCACATCTCACAAGAACTAGCTCAAAGTTCAGTTCACACAGATTAAAATGAATAAATTCATCTTCATAGTTCACCATTTCAGTTTTGAACTAGTTCATGTTTAGTTCATTTTGTATTTTGTAAGGAGTGAGAATAAATGACCCATGAGTTTACTTTTTTCAATTTTGCATGCTGTATATTAGGTTATTACAGTGTTCTTGAATAAAATACAATAATTATGAAGACTTTTTTTATTTAAATACACTTTATTGAGTTATACCCAGTGACAAACACATATAACCATATATGCTAATATCCTCCCAGACAAAAAAGAAATTAAATAGATGCAAGTACACATATAAATTACCTCTCTTTTTCCATCACAATGGTGACTGTGGAACCAGGGTGTAGGTGAACTAACCTATTACCCTGCCAGTCAAAATTCGCGTCACATATACATAAAGTGGCCTTGCAAAGTACAATGTTTTCCTAAAAGCGAAAGCGGAGCTTCACCGCGTGCTCATGTCAGCAGGGGTGCAGCTCAAACACAAGTTGGCAGGCACAGACAGTATCTATTTGATTTTATGTTATTTTTTCCGAATACAAATAAATGGCAAAAAATTCATACAAAATAAATATTCATAAAAATCCACAATTTGTGTTTATCCGAATACCGGATTCGGATTTGGTTCCACCCCTACATTGCAGGGTAAGGAAAAATGTTTAATCTGGACCTAAACCAGATCAAGAATGTCACATAAAACTGAAATAGCTCACGTTCAAGTACTTCACGCGCAAATATGTTATGTTAAGTTCACCATTCTTAGAAAAATGAGCTTGTTCAATGAACGCGCTCTTTTGAACTAATTCATGCACAACACTGCTACAGACACAGATGTTCAAACAAACATGTTCAAGAAAACACAGTCGGCAGGTATCTGCTTTAAAAGAAGAGTTTGCAAGGTGGTTTGCTGATTTTTGAATTTTTGGAAGTTCAATTTGCTGAGTTACCCCTTTACTTTCAATATGGAAGCAGCATCAAATTATCTCCAGTTTGAATTAGTTGATCTTCAAGCAGAGAATGCTGTGAAGGAGACTTTTAAGAATATGAAACTAACTGAATTTTATGCATCACTTAGCACAGAAAACTTTGGTCATTTTGAAGTGTTTGCCAGAAAGATGTTTGTATTCTTTGCTTCTACCTATATTTGTGAAGTCTTTTTCATGCATGAACATTAAAAAAAACAATGAACAGGTCTCTCTTAAAAGACTTAGATTTACACAGTGTCTTGCGAATTAGTTACTATACTATACTAAGGTTGGGAGCATGCGCTGATAGCGTGTTGCCGCACCCACCACACGGCGAACCACCTGGATTGGGACCTGAGTGCAGGGGTTGACACCTCAGCACCACACTGGAAAAATGTGAGTCTTTTTTTTACGCCAGCTGGTTTGCCAATCCTGCCACCAGCTCCCAGGTTTTCCCTATATTGAAGGACCTAATGTCATACGAGCAATCTGAATCCTGACTACAACATACTTGTGCAGGATTGTGGATAATTGCATACATTCCATTAAAAATTAACTGAATAACAGTGTGAGGAGTTATTAAATAATATTTAGGCTAAGAAGCAACATGAGTGCATGACATATTTAATTTTATTTGCTATGATGTGGAAGAATTGCTACTGTAATTCCTAATGTAATTGCTAAGTACTGTAGTTGCTAATGTAAGTTAACAACAACAACACCACCATTTATTTATATAGCACATTTTCATACAAATGATGTAGCTGAAAGTGCTTTACAAGATGAAAAAAGAAAAGTTTCTAAAAATTTAAAATATAAAACTAAGATTAGGCAATACTAAATAACAAAGAATGAAGTAAGGTCTAATGGCCAAGAGGACAGAAAAAACAAAACAAAAAAAAAACTCCAGAAGGCTGGTGAAAAAAAAACAACAAAATCTACAGGGGTCCCAAGGCCGTGAGACTGCCCAGTCCCCACTGAGTATTCAACCTAACGTTAATGATCTAAATCAGTCCTCATGGTTTTTAGGCTTCACGTGAAAGAATTTGATGATGATGATCATGATGGTTAACATAATAGTAATACATTTTGACAAATGAAAAATGTATTGACAAAAAATGTGTCAGCTAATTTTCTTTTTTCTATACTGTCACCAAATTTAAATCAAATCAGTCAAAGCAGTTTTGAGAATTTGGGGTATTTAGATTTTTTATTATGGGGGGAGTTACCCTTAATTACTGATATATTGAAATGTCATTTCTCTTCTGATAACCACTGGCCTAACATTCTTATACCTGTTTAATTCAGTACTGACTTGTAGGGATCTACTGTACAGTCTTTTAGCCATGTACAGGGCATCAGTCCATCACAGGGCTCACACATACCCCCAAAGGATCCAATTTGGAATCACAGATTAGTTTATAGGGCATGCCTTTAGGGTTATGGCTGGAAAATTGGAGTACAGAAGACAACCCACATCTTCATGTTACATTTATACAGATAACACTACTGTTTCTTGTGTTATTATTCACAGGGTCATTACAATTGTTTTGTACTCTTTATATAATAAAATTGAAGAGATTTTTTAAAATTATTCTGGGAACAACAAGGATGTAGGAATGCTCCCCCAAAAATTCAAGTAAAATTACTGCAAAGAATGTCCTACAGCATAACTGGCATCAGGTACACCAATCTATGAGTAGACCTTGCATGTCACCTTACATGTCAGCAAAGACCAAAGCTCATGATTGCTACCCTAGGCCTACCTTGTAGGTGATTTCTTCAAAAGGCTCATTGCTACCTAACTCATAGCTTCCAGAAGGAAATTATTTATGGTAAGACAGCTTTTAAACCCGTTAGTTATATTCCTACAACAACGTTTCTTTGTTTCTTTCTTTCTTTTTCAACATACCTGGATATTTATCTGTATCTTATATTAATTGCAATTTTCAATTAATAGATAATTACAGTTTATTTTGTTAAGATTTGCATTGGATGTGACAAGGATGGACAGGATTAGCAACAAGTACATTAGAGGGTCAGCTCAAGTTGGACAGTTGGAGACAAAGCCAGAGAAGAGGGATTGCATTAGTTTGGACATGTGCAGAGGAGAGATGCTGGTATATTGGGAGAAGGAAAGATAAAGATAGAGCTGCCAGGCAAAAGGAAAAGAGGAAGGCCTAAGAGGAGGTTTAAAGGATGAGGTGAGAGGGGACATGCAGGTGATGGGTGTAACAGAGTACGATGTAGAGGACAGGAAGATATGGAAACAGATGATCAGCTGTCTAGACATCTATGAGAGCAGCTGAATGACGAAGAAGAAGAAGATAATTACAATTTATTAAAAAAGATCGTTTTAATCATTTAGCTAAAGTGCCAACCTATGAGTGTTTCTAAATTGGCTAACTCTCCCCACGAACCAAACACCTCCCTACACCTCCCTTCATTATAGCCTGCCAGACTTGTCAGATTATGAGTGTAATAAAGAATTTCAGGACCTCTAACTGTTTCAGTGACAAGGGTCTGTTTCACTCACAGATTAGATTTATTTTTGTATTTTAGTGTTTCAACCTCTGGCTGTTGTTTGACTTCAAATCCTTAAAAAACCTTTGCTTTTCACTAATCAAAATGTCACTGTGTAGATCTACTACTGGGCAAATCTAAATGGTTAAAATACCTTTCTAAATGTCTGTACATTCTTTAGAGAAGAGTGATTTGTCCAGTAAAGCATGTGGCTATTTTAATTAATGTAAATTGTCTGCCTTAAAAAGCAAGCACACTTAATACTGCAGAAGTAAACAAAGAAAATTTGAGCAGAAACAGATTATACTGGGAGTGAGATTTTCCTTATATATAGCAGTACTACTAGTCATAATATTATCATATTTACAGAATTCAGTGAACTCCTTATTTGCATGCCCAATCAATTTTGAACACGTCATCAACTCTTACGTGCAGTAGTAACAGGAGTATAGTAAAATACAGAATATAATAATTAATATAATAACATGTCTGAAGTATTCCCAAACTTCTCTTTCTATACCCCCATTACCAAAATCCCTGTAGATATTAGTATGAAATTAAATAGATTTTTCTCTCTGGTTTCTTGCTTTGCTTTCCATATTTCAAAATTTACCTTCCCATTTGTTAATAGTTTACAGTTACATATGAGGAGGCCAGAATTAATATTGAAGAAATCCCCATAATAAAAATAGTATCTGGCAGGTGAAACAAGAGCAATCAATACTTCATCATACACCAGAGAGTAGGAAACTCAAGACAAGAGTATGCTTAAACTTCAATATCCAGGCTGTTTGCATATAAAAAAAGATGAAGAAAGGTACAGAGGAACGCTCCGCTACAGGGCCCAGAACACATACAGTATATAGTAACTGGGGCGATGATGTTTCTTTATAAGAAGGTGCAATCAGGGACTTTCCTGTGACATCTAGCCATATAAGGTATTGGGGACCTCAGGGATAACCACATGAGGTGTAGACTGATGTCACAATTACTATTGTTGATTCGCCCTTATCCTCAAAGTAATTTTTAGGTGGATAAATACAGTATAAGATTACATAATTGAAAGATCTCCTTCAATGGTCTATAATGATAAGTTAATGACAAATATGTTTGCATGTACCTGGTAGAAACCTGAAAAATTAAAAGTCCTGTGATTTTATTTTGTAAGTAACACACTGGCCATCAGTGAATAACTTAGAAAGCTAAACTACATAAACTGTGAAAATACTTACTGAACTTGTAAGAAAACTTAATTTTGCTTTTTGTAAAACTAGACTGAGTCATTATAAATTTTAATCACTTTATACTCAGGTTGAACTTTAGCAAGAGATTCTGAAGATACAGACGCTATTGTTTCAGATGTTTACTTTCAATGTCAAGACAGAACTGCTATAGGCTGCTTAATGAAGAAAAAGTAATAAAGTGTACAGTCAAGCAATGGAACTTCACTAATATTAGCTGTATATCTGAATATTACAAATGGGTGTATTCTTGTTCATGCAGTATTATTTAGACTTATCCAAAGGTATTTCAAACTCATATTTTTGGAATTAGCTGTATAGTCAGTGTTTTACTTACATTTCCTCACAGGGACAAAGCCACAGTCTGTTCTTTAACATATGCAGGAATTAAAATCAACCAGTTTTAAACTTTTTTTTCTGATAGCTTTAAACATAGTTTTACAAATCAAAATCTGTGGATTTACTTGGAATTGTGGAATTAAATGTCCTATGGTGGACTGATGTCCCTTGCAGGTTTGGTTCCTCTCCTGCATTCAGTGCTGTCAGGAAAGGCTGCTACTTGCTGCAAATTTGAATTGAATAAACAGGATCAGAAGGTTGAATGGTGAATGGATGAGACTGACTTTCTCTAGTTTAATCCGATTAAATACTGTATTTTGCAAAGGATAAGTATGTGTAAAATAAAAGTAGATAAATAATGTGATGTGTTTTTTGTCTGGAATGTATAAAGCAAGATGCATGAAGTTAGTGTTCTTTTCCCTTCAGTAATTTTCCAGCACTCTGTTTTCATATCTGAAAAATATGCACCAACAGGAGAGTCAAGGCTGCATGACCATGTCTCTCGGGAAACAATATATGCAGACACACCTTTTTATTATTCTGAGAAGGGAAGCTAAGATCAGTCATAAGGTCAGCCTCTACATTAACAAAGGTCTTCCTTCATTTAAACCAGGAATAGTATATGAGCTACATTCATTAATTACAGTAAGAGTGGAAGGGCAAATTGTGTGTACACTAATGGAGAAGAGGTTCTAATTAACCTTCAGGAGCACACATGCCCCAGCAGGGAGTTATGACAAGGTTAGCAATTAACCATGTCTGTGAACATCACCTTTTATCCCATCAGCATGAACTAGATTTTCAGGTCTCAAGATCTTTCTGCATTGGATTTGCCTCTTATGTTTCATTGTGAAAGCAAAACCAAAGAATCAAGAACACTTTATGCTAAAGTGCATGCATATTTAAATTATAAGACAACTCATCTCAGAGGCATACAGTGTAAATCATAAATCACAAAAAGAGCCACTCAAATTAGAAAATCAACATGCAGAAATATAAACATCAAAAGATGGTTATTGAGATAATAAAGGAGTCAAAATATTTCTGAATATCTGTGTTTCAGATAAGTGAAAAAAATCAAATTGACTCATCCATCTGTGCATTTTGATAACTTGTTTTTTTATTACAGGACTAGCAAAATACCCGCGCAGTACTGCCTTAAAATTTTTATTAAGAAGAAAATTTTTTTTTATTATTTTTATTAATTTTATTAAAATCCATACAAAGCAATCAAGTTTTTACAAAAAAAAAAATTAGTTAAGAACAGATCGATCCCCACCCTGAGAGAGAGAGCAAGCCAAAGTGTAAAATTTAAGGCTTGTAAAATACCTAAATTAATAAATTCTCTGTGCTTTATAAACTTATTTTAAAATATTACTGATTAGATCCTGCCATGTTTTGAAAAAAGTCTGTACAGATCCTCTAACTGAGTATTTGATTTTTTCCAATTTCAAATAATATAACACATCAGTTTCCCACTGACTTAAAAGAGGAGAGTTTGGGTTCTTCCAGTTTATCAGAATAAGTCTGCGTGCCAACAGTGTAGTGAATGCAATCACAATTTGTTTGTCTTTCTCCACTTTAAACCCTCTGGAAGAACCCCAAACACAGCTGTTAATGGGTTAGGAGGGATTGTGAGTCCAAGGCTGTCTGAAAGGTAATTAAAATTTTTTGTCCAGTATAATGTTAATTTGGTGCAGGCCCAGAACATGTGACCTAGTGAGGCTGGGGCTTGGTTGCAACGTTCGCAGGTTGGATCATGCCCTGGAAACATTTTGAGAGTTTTAGTCGAGACAGATGTGCTCGATATATAATTTTGAGTTGTATAATTGTATGCTTTGCGCATATGGAGCTCGAGTGAATTCTCTGCATTGCTACTTTCCACTCCTTTTCTGATATATTAATTGAGAGATCATTTTCCCAGTGTCCTCTTGGATCTTTGAAAGGAAGGGATTGTAAAATGATTTTATATATTGTAGAGATGGAGTCTAACTCCTTGAAATTGAGCAATATTTTTCCAGCATGGATGAGGGTGCAAGATGAGGAAAATCTGGAAGGTTCTGTTTAACAAAGTTCCTGATTTGAAGATAGTGAAAGAAATGTGTAGCTGGAATGTTAAATTTGGAATGTAATTGTTCATAGGATGCAAAGACGTTGTCTATATAAAGATCTCTAAGCAAGTTAATTCCAAATTTTTCCAGATATTAAAACTGCATATGTTTGTGAAGGTTGAAAGAGGTGGTTCTCTTTGCAGGGTGCCACAGAAGAAGCTTCTCCGTCTTAAAATGCTTTCTACATTGGTTCCAGATTCTAAGTGAGTGGAGCACAATTGGGTTATTAGTGTATTGCCGATAACGTGTGTTTATTGGAGCACAGAGCAAGGAATACAAAGAAGTACTGCAGGATTTTACTTCTATTGCGGTCCATGCCTGTGTATGTTCTTCTATTTGTGTCCAGGTTCTTATCGCCTGTATATTTGCTGCCCAGTAATAAAACTGGAAGTTAGGTAGAGCCATGCCGCCTTCTGCCTTTTGTCTTTGTAGGGTCGCTCTTTTGATGCGTGGATGTTTTGAATTCCAAATAAATGAGGTTATTGTTGAATCTAATTGCTTAAAGAATGATTTATTAATGTATATTGGTATGTTTTGAAATAAAAAGGAGCTTAGGAAGAATATTCATCTTAACAGTGTTAATTCTTCCAGCTAGTGTGAGATGAAGGGTTGACCATCTATGCAAGTCTTGTTTAATTTTTTCCATGCAGACGAAATTTTGTTGATAAAGAGCTTTATGTTTACTTGTGATGTTTACCCAGGTATTTAAACTGTTCTGCAATGATAAAAGGTAGGGTGTCTAATCTAATATTATATGCTTGAGAATTCACTGGAAAGAGTACACTTTTATTCAGATTAATTCTGAGACCAGAGAGCTTTTGAAATTCTGTGAGTGCTGCTAAGACTGCAGGCACAGAATTTTCTGGGTCCGATATATACAGTACCATGTCATCTGCATATAATGAGATTTTCTGTTCCAGTCCTTCTCTGCTAATCCCCTTTATCTGATCAGTATTTCGACAATGTATTGCCAGTGGTTCAATGGCAATGCAAACAGCAGTGGTGACAAGGGCATCCTTGTCTTGTGCCACGCTCTAGTTTAAAGTAGTCTGAGCAAATGTTATTGATGCAAACTGAAGCTTCTGGGTTAGTATACAGTAATTTAATCCATGCACAAATGTTCGGGCCAAACCCAAACTTCTCCAAAATAGTAAAAAGGTATTTCCATTCAATCATGTCGAATGCTTTTTCTGCATCCAATGATAATAATATTTCTGGGGTGTTTGATTTAGTTGGTGAGTATATTACATTAAACAGGCGTGAAGATTTGAAGATAAGTGTCGGCCCCTAATAAATCCAGTTTGGTCTTGTGATATTACTGAGGGAGCACTTTCTCCATCCTTCTAGCTATGATTTTAGAGAGTATTTTAACGTCGTTATTCAGAAGTGAAATTGGTCTGTATGATGCACATTGTAATAAGTCCTTATTTTGTTTTGGAAAGACAGTGATTAGTGCTTGGCGAAAGGTTTGTGGAAGAGATTGGTTATCTCTGGCTTCTGTAAATGTTGCTAATAGGAGGGAGCTAGCTGAGCGAGAATTTCTTGTAAAACTCTGCAGGGTAGCCATCAGGGCCTGCTGCTTTTCCACCTTGGAGTGACTTTATAGCATCTAGTAATTCTGATAATGTCAGAGGTTTATCAAGTTCCTCCACACTAAAAGCGTCAATTTGTGGTATCTGTAATGTATCCAGAAATGCATTAGATTGTATATTGTCTTCTTTAAACTCAGTAGTATATAGGGATTTATAGTAGTCTCTAAAAGTGTGCATTATATTTTTGTGTTCGATGATTTTATCTCCGTTCGTGTTAGTGATTACCGAGATTGCGTTGCGCACTTCTTGCTTGTGAATTTGTTGAGCTAAAAGCTTATTAGCTTTCTCTCCATGTTCATAATAATGATGTCTGGATTTGTAAATTAGTTGTTCAGTTTCTTTAGTTGTCAAGAGGTTTAATTCTGAATGTAGAGCCTGCCTCCTCTATGTAGAGTCTCGCTTGGTAGTCTGGCATGTTCTTCATCTATTTTAGTAATTTTGCTTTTTATCTCTGCTACTTTCTTCGCTTTGTATTTATTTCTGTGGGAAAGATATGAGATAATCTGTCCTCTTAAGAAGGCCTTAAGAGTTTCCCAGAGTATTCCTGCAGAGATCTCGGGGGATGTATTTGTCTCTAGAAAGAATTTGATTTGTTTGGATATAAATTCAGTACAATTCTCGTCAGCTAATAGAAGCGGTTGAGCGCCATCTGGGGTGAGTGTATGGGGCTTAGTAATTTCAGCTCCAAGATCATAGGTGCATGGTCCAAAATAACAATAGCATCGTATTTGCAAGATTTAATCTTAGGCAAGAAGTTATTGTCTATAAAGAAGTAATCAATCCTTGAGTAGCAATGATGTACTGGTGAGTAGAAAGAATATGTTCTTGAATTTGGGTTTAAAAACCTCCAGGGATCTGATAAGTTGTGATCAGTTATAAACTTTGTAATTATCTTTGCAGTGTTAGATGCCGTTCCCCCTGTGGAGGAAGTCCTATCTAAAAGTGGATTTAGAACACAATTAAAGTCCCCAGCCATTATAAGTTTATGAGTGTTCAGATTGGGAATGGATGCAAATAAATTTTGTATAAATTCCTTATCATCAACATTAGGTGCATAAACATTTATCAAAATCATTTTACAGTTAGATAAGTCTCCCATGACCATTACATATCTCCCTTCAGGATCCAACACTACATCTGATGCTACAAATGGTACTGTTCTATGTATGAGAATTCCCACCCTCTAGTTTTCTTTGTAAAACTAGAATGGAACATTTGGCCAGTCCAGTCTTTTGCAGCGGAACTGATCCTTACTTAGTAAGTGGGTTTCCTGTAAAAATACTATTTTAGCATTTAGACCTGTTAGGTGAGAAAGTACTTTCTTTCTCTTTAATTCGTGATTCAGGCCTTTAACATTCCAGCTTACGTATTAGGTATAGATCAAGCCTGCTCTATTTCTCTCCCCCCCTTAACCCCCTACTCTCCCTTTTTGCCTCCCCAAGTGAGGCTAAAATCCACTTCACGCAGTCCCAGTCCTCTGACATACCCAGAGACAGAGCACATCCAAAGCACAACAAGCCCCCATGCAGCGGTGCTTTAGGGTTAAAAGATAGAAATATCTGTTACCAATATAGTCTTTAAAAAAGAAAAAAAAAAAAAAGAATTTTGCACTTAAAATATATATATAGTCTTTAGCAATTTTAGTGCATTAAGATGATACACCCAGATAATAAACCCGGGTGATGGTGTTAAAGATGTGTCCAAAATAAGCATAACAAGTCTTAATGCAGTAATAGCAAGGTTTAGGGTTTTAGGGTAGAGATGAAATAATTAGAAAAGAAAAAAAAAAAAAAAGGAGGAAAAAGTAATTAAGCACAATAAAACATAAAAAGATAGCGCCCTAGTAATACTAAGTAATAATAAGAATATATGAGAATATATGCTGATTAAAAACCCGTATTTTAAAACGAATAGATCAGACAGTAGATTATTAATCCCTAGCTTTATCATTTACCGCCATGACTCACTATTATGTATCAGAATAATCCCGGGATCAGCTTTCTTAATTCATTTTCTGCTTCTTCCTTGCTAGCGAAGACATAGAATTGACCCTGCCATTCCAGTTTCAGTTTTGCCGAAAACAGGAGACTGTATTTGACACTGGCTTGCCGTAACCGCTGTTTAATATTATAGAAGAACAGTAGCTGTTGCTGGAGAAAAGTCAGGGAAGATACAAATGTGGTTATTTTCATATATAATATCTTCCTTGTTTCTGAGGAGTGCCATCACCTCTAGCTTAAATGATAATCATTCAAAACGAACTATAAAAGATCTTGGTCGTGGTCTGACGGTGTTTGATCCGCGTACGCGGTAAGCCGCTGCTATCTCAGATTCTGCTTTAAAGTTGTCCCCGATTATTTTAGAAAAAAGTTCAGCTGCGAATTTCACAGGGTTTGAACTTTCTCGATTCTCCAGCAGACCTTCAATTCTGACATTATACCTTCTACTCCCATCTTCTAACGCAGCCAGTCTGTCTCCAAGTTTTTCTCCGAGTTTTTTGCATTTGGAACTGACATTTACTGCTCTTTCCTCGGCACTGGCAGCTAAATATTCGGCCATTTCAATCCGATTCTTGAATGTCTCCTTGAAATCCTCCAATTGATCAGTAAGTGTGCTCAGTTTAACCAAGTTTTCCTGAATGCGCTCTTCAATTTTACCCAGCACCTGTCGAACCTCAAGTTGCACCTCTTGACGCAGCCTTTCATTTGCCTGTTGGAATTCCTGTCGCAGCCATTCATTGGCCTGTTTCATCCCCTGTTTCAATTCCTGTTTCAGTCTCTCAAGTGCCTTTGCCTTTGCTTTCTCATTAGCCTTCTCGCTTTTCTTTATATCTTGCGTGAGCTCAGCGAGCAACACCTTCAGTTCAGATAGTTCAATTGTGCCTTCTTGTACCGTAGATGAAGCAGCAGACTTTGCTGTAGCTGGTGTCCCTCCAGGCTCGCGTAATTGCGTAATTGAAGCCGTGGACTTCACGGCCCTTTCCTGTTTCAGGTATACTTCTCCAATCGGCGAGCTATCCAGATGGGGCCATAAATAAAAAAGTTCAACATGGCGGATGTTGTCGATCTTTATCGACCGTTATGACCGTTACGTGTAGAATTCCGAAATGAAACCTGCTTAACTTTTGTAAGTTAGCTGTAAGGAATAAGCCTGCCAAATCTCAGCCTTCCATCTACACGGGAAGTTGGAGAATTAGTGATGAGTCAATGAGTGAGTGAGTGAGTCAGTGAGGGCTTTGCCTTTTATTAGTATAGATTGCGGGGATGAAAAGTCAATCCTTGCAGTAACAGAGACAAGATAGGTATCAAGCCTGCATACACTTTTATATACTATGCCGATTTAAGTGCAGGAGACAGTGGCAGTTTGTAATGTGGAGTGCTGGGGTGCCAACTCCCAGATACTTTAAAAAATAGTTAAATAATTATGTAATATGAAAAAATCAAGAAATACATTTTCAGTACATGTCAGCATCCATTAAAAACTGGTTCCATCTTGCATTTGTTTAATTTCTCTATGAATAAAAAAAATCTGTTTAAATACCTATATTTCTGAAATGAAGGATGCCAGCCACATGAGAGTCAATATAAGTCCTCGATCTTTTGGCAAGCAGGTGACCTGAGGCTGCCCTTTAATTGGTTGCTTTCAGATTTTTCCAGGGGCATTTATTGGCAGTGAATTAGTACTGTTTTAGGTATTTTAAATCTAAAGTGATTGTACAATCGTTGATGCACTATGTCATGTTGACGTCAGTGGCTCACAGTTCACACCTGCCTCTAACGTTACATAACTACAGATAAGCAAGTGCGACTTTAAGAAAATGGCAACTTCAGGCAAAACTTCAAACAAAATTCAGTTATTTCTTTAATGAAACATTCCTTCATAAATTGTTTACTTGATGAAAAAAATAAGATAAAGAACCTTGGACCAGACCAACCAGACTTAAAAATTTTGCAGTAGGCAAGTAATCGAGGACAAGTTTACACACTGACTTTTTCCAGCTCTTGTTATGACAAACATTAAGATAATATGAATACAGAAAAGGCAGACCTTTGTGTGTGTGTTATTTTCAAGGAGATCTATTACTATAACATGGAAAAGGTTTCTGTTTTAGTTATGTGTTCAACATTTCTGGCCTTGCATTTCCTGTCATCCAACATTTACCCAGATCATTGTAGACACGGAATACACATTAAATGTATGTATTCCAAATAACGAGATATTATTTACAATATACAACTCCAGGCACCTCACACCCAGATAAACATTCTTGAGCTTAGAGAGCTTCAGGTGGGTTTGGATAGCAGGCTTCTTGCTGCTTATGTTGATTGACACATTTGTAAAACAGAGGTGCGAAGGAATTTAAGGTAGCCCAGGATTACAACTTTTTTCATAGGCTTCAGGGATTCCAGTGTTAATGCAGCTTTTAGGGTATTTTATGTAAGTGATAATTTCTCTAAACCATGGATTAAAACGGTTGAGAATACTGTGGTGCTTAAACCTGTAATGTAACAACAGTTGCCGTGATAACAAAGGGGCTTCTTTTACTAGGCATTCTACAGCTTCTTCGGTTATAAGCATTCAAAATATCAATGATGAATAATCACAAAAACAATTCTAACTTTTCTTTTTATATATAATGTGTTGTATTTCCTTAGTATGCTTTAAGAAATGTTATTTGTTTCATAAAATAGAAACTAAATATTAATAAATACAAACAAGCAAAATTATTTGGATACAACCTGACAATAGATGTGGAATATTGTGGTTCAGGTGGTTTGTTATTCTTGCAAGCATTTCAAAATCAGTCTTTGACCCTCTTGTTCATTCTGCATTGTGCAGCTGCCATTTTTATTTTTCATATTGTGCACAAAAAGAGAACTACTCTAGCATTTGAAAATGTGAACAAACTTGTATGCATTAGCAACTGGTTGAATGTTAATAAGGAACACTAATGATGACAGTGGCCTTTGGCAATGTTACCAACATGTCCCAAATATTGTGTTTTGTTTGTCATAATTTTGATAACAAATGGAATTTCTGAAATCCTGTGAGAATTATTTCCAGTTTATCACCATACCGACATTATATTTATAGCTGATCTGATAATGTAGTAACTATACATGTTTAAATAATGTATAGTATGCTGTAGTACTAAACAATGTCCTATATAATTACAAAACAAGTAAAGACTCTGTCTTTTCTTTTTGTACATAATGTATTTTATTCCCTTAGTGTGCTTTAGTAATAGGCCTACTGCTTGTTAAGGTCATGCAGATTAAGAAGGTTGAACTAAGCAAGAGCTCAAGAGAGAGAAAAACATTCACTTGACAGTGTTCTTCACCATAGGCTATTATTGGTGTCTATCGTTTGGGTAATATCATGCCAGTTAAATATTTCTTGTTTGTTTGTTTTGTTTAGTTTCTTTGCATCAATGTTGGGCCATACTTTTAGTCAGTCAGCCAGTCAGTCATTTTCCAACCCGCTATATCCTAACACAGGGTCATGGGGGTTTGCTGGAGCCAATCCCAGCCAGCACAGGGCGCAAGGCAGGAACAAACCCCGGGCAGGGCACCAGCCCACCACACCATACTTTTAGTTTTATTTTATAATAGCCAAGAAGGATAGATTTTTTATTTTTAACAGCTGGGTCTTTGAATTTGTGTGTGCACATCTTCCAACGTTGTGTGCATTACTGAGCAGGGTTTTATTAGAGGATCCCCCTCGTTCACCTGCTGTTGGACAAGTTCTATAAACCATCTTATCTGGGTTAAATTTTATTCACATACCTAGTTTCATATATGCCCATCCACCAAAATAATTGTGGCTACGCTAATAATAATAATTATTTACATTTATATAGTGTTTTTCTCACTACTCAAAGCTCTCTTTGTATAGGAAATGTTACACTTTGTGTATGTGTGTTTTCTTTCCTCCTGAACTATGAAGTGCTGATTTAGTTTATCCCCCCAAAAACTGTGCCCTGCTGACATTTTTAATGCCACCACTGGCAGGAGACAACTAAATTGCAGTACGTGAAGAAAATCCAGACAAGCATTGGTAATGACCAAGTCTAGCATGGAATACGGGTCACTTGATCCATGTGGCAACAATGTAAAAATATATTTATCCAGAACATTAGAAAAAAAGAGCATAACAAAAAAGTTAGACAAGCAAGAGAGGAGGTCATTTGGTCCATCAAGCATTTTTTGGTAACTGAAACCTAAATTGGCCCAATATCTCATCTGGATGCTTTTTTAAAGGTTGTCAAGGTTTTCACTTCAACTGTAAGACTTTGTGGTTTGTTTTAGATTCCACTACCGTTTCAGTGAAGTTTTTCCTGGTTTCAGTTTTTACTTAATTTGCACTGGCGTGCTGGAGTCTATAGTTCACTTTTTGAAAGAAAGAATACTGTTAGGCCAATTTATTGATGCTGGAGAATTTTGAAGACCTAAATTAGGTCTCCACACATTGTTCTTTGTTCATGCTTACTTGCTTATTAATTTCAACAACTACAGATATTTTACCAAATAACTCATATGTCTGTGTGAATGTATGGTGAGGGGAGGTAACTGTTTAAAGTAAGAAGAGTTACATTCAAGACAGGAGAAATATCCAAAGACAGCATATAGTGAAGGGAAAATGTAGCTGAGATTACACTGCAGAAGAAACAAGCCCAGGCCACACTGTGTGTTGCTCCCACAAAGCTCAGAAGTGCTCAAGAAGGGAAGTGTTAATGTTGGTGCTCAGTGAAGAAAACACCGGGCAATTCAGGACAGTTGAGAATGATTTAACTTTCTAAATTACTGCAAAATTCTTAATTAATATTTTGATATATCCCAGAGTTAGATTGCTCCAGACATATCCACAAGTTGAATTACTCCAGAGATTTATTGTTGGAGGAGTTCAAAAGAATGTACAAACACGTTTGTTTGGAAAAGTTTCCAAAGTTTCAGTATTCCATTTCAGCAGATAAGGAGTGAATGCTAATTCTTTGCAATATTTTTCAGAAGGGCCAAGATAATCTGGGGATGTTGTGGTGGTGCTACTGGGGATTGAAACTTCAATTCCCAGCAGTCCCTGCAGTGGCTGTTATTGGTCATCTTCTGAGGTTGCGGGGGCTGTTGGGTACAAGGAGGACAGCGTGACATTTAAAAAGGGGCCAGTGATACCAAGTTTTTTGTGTTTCGTGTCTGAAGTTTCCTGTCTGTCTGCCTTCTGTTCTAAAACCTGTGGACTCTTGTTTTATCCAGGACCATTTCTTGTTTTGGGCTATGGTCTGTCTGGTGTCCTCCTGCACATGAGGACTGTCTGAGAATTTGTTGTCATCCTGTGAAGAAAGGAGCACTCCTGATCCCATTCACCCGTCTTTATTTTCATCAGGAAATACTGGTAGGACTATCTTTACATTCTCATTCAACGTGCTGATCTCTGAACTATCTGCCTCCATTATTGCATTTCCTCAGTTGCCGTTTTCCATGGACTTTATAGTGAGTGTGTATTGTTGTGGTGTGTTTGTGTTTATTGTCCATCGCCTTAAAGATACTGTGGTAGATTATTTAGTGTGTAGTTTTATTTTGTTTATTAGTGTTTAATGCATTCTTTAATTGTTTTATTACCGGTTGCTTTTTTGTCTCTGCTTGTGAGTGTGTGTGGGTCGGGCCAAGATTGGGTGCGTCCCTGGAATCTCTGGCAAAAAAATAAATAAATCACTGTCTCTTTGATGGTGTGAATCTTAGCGGCACAGGACCGCTACAATGTGTTTTATATCTTTATCAGATGACCCTGAATGAAATTAAAGTTTGGATAGTTTTTTTTTTAATTTGATTTGAAATATTTTAGTAAATCCCCTAGGGAAAATTGGATTTTAACATGACATTTCGAGGTCAGAGCATTGCCATTGTCTAGCACCCCCGAGCAAGTTTTCAGGTTAAGGGCCTTGTCAAAGGGCCTTATGGAGTAGGACCCTTTTGGCAGTAACTAGATTTAGTATGTAAGAAATTAAAAATTAATGTGATTTCATTTTCTAACCAGCTAGCACAGGACACAAGCCAGGAACAAACCCTAAAAATGGCACCATTCCATTTCAAGGCAAACACACCCAGCCACAAACCAAACACACACTGGGACCAGTTTAGCATTGTAAATTCACCTAACCTGCATGCCTTTGGACTGTGGCAGGAAACCAAAGCACTAGGAAGAAATCCAGGCAGGCACAGAGAGAACATGCAAACTCCACTTAGGAAGGACCTGGGACACAAACACTAGATTTCTTAATGCAAGGCAGCAGCGCTGCCATTATGCCACCATGCAACCAATAGATTAATATATAAACTGAAAATAATAGGTGCATAGCAAATGATGCAGAGAGTAACTGGCTGGATGTTTTTTCAACTCAATTCAATTGAGTTTATTTTTATATAGTGCTCTTAATCGATTGCAGGTGCAAGAACTGTGATAAGTGCACAGGTTGATACAGGTACAAACTTTTCAATTACTACTTACATTAAAAATACACATAATGGCAGATTTGTTTAAACAGACAGAAAACAAAGTGTTTTAATATCTGTTTTAATATCTGTCCAATAATTGATACTCATTAGAATGTTTTTTATGCACTTTCAAATGGTCTGCCCGTGTCGAAAGTGACATTCAAAAGATTGAGTTAGTTGTTTGCACAGAAAAATTGTCAACAAAGCTCTTTGACCTATTGATCAAAATATGTTTTACTGGAGATATACTCAACAAACAATCTTAGTCTATGAAGTTTTTGTCTTGTTAACAGACATAATCTCTTGTCAATATAGGAAAAAACGAGTTGAGTATTACCAGTAGACATTTACATTGAATTTTTTCTTCAATTTGTTGTAGTGGTGGAGAAAATCATACATATGCAGTAACAGGTTGTTGTGCAGTACTGCATTTTAAACCAGACAGTTATGAATTGACCACTCATTCATTCATTTTCCAGCCTGGCTTATTTAAATATAGAGTTTTTAGGGACCTCAATTTTTGAAATCATAAGAATCAAACTGTAATATCCTGCAGTTCATTTGTGCTTGGAAGTCTGATTAGTGTTTTCAAAAATATTTGTTTCAGTAATGAAGGATTTAAGTTTGGTCACCCACTATTCTTTTTTGTATACCTCAGTTTTGTATTTGATAAGGTTTACCTATAAACATAAAGCTACGGTTGATGGAGTATATAAAGGTTATCAGGAAAGACTGTTTTGTGTGCATTTTATACCAATCTAAGTTTCCAGAATAATTGTGCACAGTAATAATTCTTGTACAATATTGGGATGACAAATTTTGTCGAAACTGATCATGTAGCAATGCTATTTATTCCTGAGGCTGTCATGAATTTTAAATGTCAATTCTGTGCTACATCAAAGGAGGAATTGGCTTACTATGCCAGCAGTGCGTAAAGAGACTGTTTTTAATGACAGTAATTGAAATTAATACAATGCTAAAAGTATTAATGCACATGATTTAAAAATACTTTTTAACCCAACCTAACCAAATTTGGGAAGTTGTATAGTATTGTAGGGGTTAGTCATGGACGTTGATTTAGTTCTTGGCTTAGGAATCTTTCTCTGGGTACTTTGTGTTCCTTCCAACACTATAGAAGTACGCGTTAGGTTAACTGATAACTCTCTAAGGGCCCAATATGAAGTAGTGTGTATGTGTGAGTGTTCCTTTCACATCTGGATCCTAACTTGGTCCTAAAGCAGCTGGAATAGGATTCAGCTCTCAATAAACTGGTACACCTTTGTAAAAACATTGTTTCAGAAAATAGATATACTGTACTAGGAAGGAATTACAGAGATAACTACTTTAATAATGTGGAATTTTCACATATTCCAGCAGTACTGCTATAAAGAAATATTACAGTTGGCCATCTTTCAGTATCTTCACAACTTCAGCACAAAAATATTTTCCATTTCAGTGCTATGTTTAAAGCAGTTATGTTCCAGGTGCTTCAGGGAGTCTATCAGAATGCTCCTACGCCTACTCTCTCCATCTGTATCTCTTTTATGGCCTTAAGGACATACTGTCACATAATTATAGTTATGTGGATGCTCAAAAACATATACTGATAGATGGTAATGATTAAAACATATGGATAATCAAACCAGGCTTCTGGCATTATTGCTGGCAATGTCACCCATTAGTAGACTGCTGCCTCCTATCATTGCCATTATACAGTGCTATAGTATCATTCCCGTCTTTGGCAGTGCACTTCAGGCTCTTTGGAATATTAAGACTGTATACAGCACCATAGTTGATATATGAAACAGTGGACATTTCAAAAGTTATATATATTTCACTGTAAAGTTTACAATAAAACGGTTTTCAAACTGGATACAACACATTCTGAGTGAAACCTGGAACCAATACTATCCAGGTAGCCAGTTCACTGGGCACACTCAACCACACTCATACCAGAAACATTTAGAGTTAGCACTTCATCAAACACAAATGCCTTTTTGTGTGATAGGAAACCTCACAAAGGTATGGAGAGAGCACTAAAACTCCATGCAAGCACTAACTGGGGGTCATGACGTTACTGTAGTTAGGAAATTACTAAAATAATTCTTGGGTGGTGCATTGGTACAATAGTTAACACCATTGACTAACTGGCTGAATGACCTGGATTCAAATCCCGTGACAGGTCCTTGTCTTTGTGGATTTTGAACAATCTTCTGGGGTCTGAGTTTTCCTTCCAAACCCTGAGGGCATGCAGTTTAGGTTCACTGCCGATTCCATACTGGCCCTGTCTGGATGTACTGTATGTGTGTGGACTGTGCAACTAGAGGCAGATTTAATGAATTGGGGGCAAAAATAGAACAGGGCCCTCATAAATCACCCTTTTCTGTATTTATTAGAGTAAAGCAGGGGTGGGCAAACTTTTTTGGAAATGGGACATATTGTCAATAAAGACTCATGTAGTGGGCTGTATAAAATCTTGGTGTACCTATGAACCCAGGCAAACTACAGTACCTCATGTGTTAATCTCAAACATAACTTTAAAAATAGTTGTTCTAAAAATGGTTTAAATTATAACATTTTTTATTAAAAGCAATGCTCAAAAGCTAATCAGTAACAATAATTTTATGACATTGTTCTGGTCATGAATATGCAGCTGCTGGTTTCCACAAAAATGATTGCTATTAAATGAACTGCTGGATGTTGCAACAACTTATCTGAAATATGTGTATCCATTAGTATGCTTCTATACATGCTTTTAGTCATTTCATTTCTTAAAAGACCTGTGCACCTGCGGTAGCGCTACTGCCTCGCAGTAAAGAGATCATTGGTTCACTTCCGGGATCCTCCCTATGTGGTAGCGCTTTGAGTAGTGAGAAAAGTGCAATATAAATGTAATAAATTAATTATTATTATTATTATTATAATAATGTCATGCCAGTAGGTTTGCAAAGCCTTGGGAAAAAAAGTCTGTAGAAATCATGCAAAAAACTTTGCTAAGCTTATTTTGAATTCACTCCATTGCCCAGGAGTTCACTTACTTCCAGCAGCAAAACTTTTGGCATGTTGTCCACATTAACAGCAAAAGGAGATGAAAAAAAATTGGAAACTGTGTCTTGCGGCCCTCAAAGTCCAGAAATCAAAATTCAAATTCACGGTGAAGGATGGCAATCTAAGCTGCATGTCTGGAAGGTAAAGGAATAATCAATTTCTGCTTTTAACCTGCTTCTTTCACATTTGCAGATTTATGCTGATTTATGCAGAGAGCCACAGTGACACCCGAAGTTCCGCTTTCAGGGTTCTGTAACAATGAAATCCGTCATTGATAAAATCACCATGTGCAAAATCATATTCTTTAAAAATGATCATGCAAGAGAATGGCAAGCTACCAGTTAAAAACATAGACATTTATCTTTCTGCAGAGTATCCCTGTTCCTATGGTAAAAAGCTTAGTTTCTTTGGATGATACTGTTTGACAACTTACACCAGCTTACACCAACAAACTGCAGCATTGTTTTGTTATGAGCACCTCAAGAGGTACAGAAAATTAAGATACTTCTACAAGTAGCTGTTTGCCCCTGTGCCCGATTGACTGAAACAGTGCTTTCATCATCACATTCACATGTGTATGACACGGTGTAGACAAAGGTTTTAAGTGTGCTACTGTGATCTGTGAGATTTGTTACAAACACATTATTTTATAAAAGATTATTCCTTTATTCCAAAGTTGACAGCTGACATGGTGAAACTGGCTAGGAAGACTGACAGAAACATGTGAAAGACAATCCAGGCAGTCTATTTTAAAATGCTGACATTTGCTGAATCAATATATGGCCAGAGTGACCAAGAGCTGTCTGTAGAAGCCATGAGAACAAGGGAAGGTGTTATTTGGGCATAGTCCAAAAATAACATAGACGGTCTTGTTGGAAGTTGCTCCTGACAAATATGTATGTACTGTATGTGTTTATAATAAAGGGGATCCATCACAAAGCCAAAAGTCGACCACATGTTCTCCCCTTCTTGCCGGACCAGTTTGTTTAGCTGTCATCATCCCCCACTGAATATTGAATGATGACTGTACGTTCTATTGGTTTTTCTCTGGCCTGGATGTAAATGTATTATACTTTGTAATTTTTGGGGTGGAAAGTACATTTTAAAGCAAGTTAAATACATATATCTCTTTTTGTACCATATTGCTCTCATCTGAATGTTTCCGCCATGGCTACAAAAGGGAATGGGAATAGCTCTAGTGTGTACTGCAACAAAAAAATGACACAGTCCCAGGGAACGAGCGCCACTTGCTGGATACACATTGTGATGCTGAGTGTTTGATACTCTGACAGTTGCAGAGCATTGTTCTGTTGCTTTCTGTTCTCTTTATACAGTGGTGTGAAAAACTATTTGCCCTCTTCCTGATTTCTTATTCTTTTGCATGTTTGTCACACAAAATGTTTCTGATCATCAAACACATTTAACCATTAGTCAAATATAACACAAGTAAACACAAAATGCAGTTTTTAAATGATGGTTTTTATTATTTAGGGAGAAAAAAATTCCAAACCTACATGGCCCTGTGTGAAAAAGTAATTGCCCCCTTGTTAAAAAAGAACCTAAGTGTGGTGTATCACACCTGAGTTCAATTTCCGTAGCCACCCCCAGGCCTGATTACTGCCACACCTGTTTCAATCAAGAAATCACTTAAATAGGAGCTGCCTGACACAGAGAAGTAGACCAAAAGCACATCAAAAGCTAGACATCATGCCAAGATCCAAAGAAATTCAGGAACAAATGAGAGCAGAAGTAATTGAGATCTATCAGTCTGGTACAGGTTATAAAGCCATTTCTAAAGCTTTTGGACTCCAGCGAACCACAGTGAGAGCCATTATCCACAAATGGCAAAAACATGGAACAGTGGTTACCCTTCCCAGGAGTGGCCGGCCGACCAAAATTACCCCAAGAGCGCAGAGACGACTCATCCGAGAGATCACAAAAGACCCCAGGACAACGTCTAAAGAACTGCAGGCCTCACATGCCTCAATTAAGATCAGTGTTCACGACTCCACCATAAGAAAGAGACTGGGCAAAAACGGCCTGCATGGCAGATTTCCAAGACGCAAAACCACTGTTAAGCAAAAAGAACATTAGGGCTCATCTCAGTTTTGCTAAGAAACATCTCGATGATTGGCAAGACTTTTGGGAAAATACCTTGTGGACTGATGAGACAAAAGTTGAACTTTTTGGAAGGCAAATATCCCGTTACATCTGCCCTAAAAGGAACACAGCATTTCAGAAAAAGAACATCATACCAACAGAAAAATATGGTGGTGGTAGTGTGATGGTCTGGGGTTGTTTTGCTGCTTCAGGACCTGGAAGGCTTGCTGTGATAGATGGAACCATGAATTCTACTGTCTACCAAAAAATCCTGAAGGAGAATGTCCGGCCATCTGTTTGTCAACTCAGGCTGAAGCGATCTTGGGTGATGCAACAGGACAATGACCCAAAACTCACCAGCAAATCCACCTCTGAATGGCTGAAGAAAAACAAAATGAAGACTTTGGAGTGGCCTAGTCAAAGTCCTGACCTGAATCCAATTGAGATGCTATGGCATGACCTTAAAAAGGCAGTTCATGCTAGAAAACCCTCAAATAAAGCTGAATTACAACAATTCTGCAAAGATGAGTGGGCCAAAATTCCTCCAGAGCGCTGTAAAAGACTCATTGCAAGTTATCGCAAACGCTTGATTGCAGTTATTGCTGCTAAGGGTGGCCCAACCAATTATTAGGTTCAGGGGGCAATTACTTTTTCACACAGAGCCATGTAGGTTTGGATTTTTTCTCCCTAAATAATAAAACCATCATTTAAAACTGCATTTTGTGTTTACTTGTGTTATATTTGACTAATGGTTAAATGTATTTGATGATCAGAAACATTTTGTGTGACAAACATGCAAAAGAATAAGAAATCAGGAAGGGGGCAAATAGTTTTTCACACCACTGTATATTACATTTGTTGTAGCATTTTTAAAAGTTTCTCTAAAAGAATAACCTAGTATCAAGCTGCAGGTTATTTCAAGAAAAAAGAAATTACCTTTGGGATCTTTGCAACAATTTGTTTGCTTTTTTCCCTTGTTTTCATTTTTCTGATCCACTTGGATAACTTTGCTTTATTTTCTAGTCATTAGCTTGCCTTTTGGTACTACATACTGGTATATAATTGACCCTGCTACACTTCAAGCCCCCTCTCTTAGCCATGAAGTAAGTTCACTCTTTCAGGCTTCACTTCCGATTGCGCACTAGTGTGGCAGTAACACAGAAAAGTCTATTGTAGTCTGGACTTAACGGAGGAGCCCCTCATTGATAGAAGGCCATTGAAAATAACAGCAAGTTTGATATGTTTGAAATTTAAAAATAAAAAAAAGTAAATAAATACATTTTATCATGAGGCCCTGAGATACTTTGGGATGCTAAGCACTTGCTTACCTTTGCCTAATGGTTATGTCCACCCCTGCATGGAATAAACTGGCACCATGTTAAGGATCGTTTCCTGCCTCATTGTAAATGGTACTGAGATATGCTGTGGCTCATAGTGATCCTGAATTTCAGAATGTTTTATTAAACTAGGCAAATTCACTCTTGCTATTAAATTATATCTGTTGTGGCTACCATGGAGTACTGCAGCTCCCCAAACACCCGACACACAAGTTTGGACACATGTTCATTCAGCACAAAGAACTTTATTTGGTGTGAAACTCTTCTCAAGGCAGAGTTTCCTACACCAGAGCCACAACTACAATTACAATGCTCACAGCAATGCGTTGTCTTCTTCTGTTTCTCTCAGCATTCTCCACTCCTCCCAGCAAGCTCCATCCTCCTCCTCCCGACTCTACCTCTCAGACTGAAGTGGGGCTGCTCCCTTTATACAAAATCTAGGAATACTTCTGGTATCCCAAAGTCCTGCCCTGGGAGCACTTCTGGGGGAGGATGAAGCCCAAACAAGTAGGGCACACTACTCCCTTCTGCTACCCCTGGTCGCCCCCAGAGAGTTCCAAAGGGCTGAGACAAAGAACTCCAGTTCCCATAATGCCTTGAGGGAATCCGGGGCACCGTGATCTGGGGAGACAACTCCCTGCACATGCTGTCTCCCCCTATCCCTTGAAGCTGTTTTTTTTTTAATTATTCCCTGGCATATGTGACAATAAACTAATACCTGTTGATGACTTATAAATGAATCTTAAACCCTGTTACAATCAAATGACATCACTTTTCAAAATAGACTTAATAATTCAAGATTTCATAAATAAAGGAAATGGAAGAAAATCGACCAAAAATATAACAAAAGCCAAAATTCAAAGAAATCCTTGAGGCAAAAATAAGCAGAAGCAAAGATACATTCGTTATATTATCTAAATACCTAGATGCAAACTGAAGTATACCACCATCTTTTATGGACCGAACCTTATGGCGAAGTCATATGACCTGGCAAACACCTTGGCAACTACAAACAACATGGCATTCTCCATGACAAGAAGTGAGGAAAGTAGCAGCACCTGAAAGATCAAATTAAAAAGAAAATATGTGCTTCACTCTATGAAAGATTTACAAAGACCTACAAAAATCACATGAGATTCATTCAATGAACATGATAAATAGGCAAAAAAGAAATTAATAATCAAATACAAAAAAGTCCAGACTATTATGACAGAAATTAATAACTATTGGATAAGGAGACTTTCAGAGATACTTTACTCTTCTGAATTTAATAAAAGTAAGGCTCAAACTGGTAGCTTTCTTAATCTACAATTGTCACAACCCTAGAATTTTTATATAAGTGAGCTGCACCACTCACAATATCAGAGGCCATAAAATCTTTACAAATGGGAAAAGCTGCATTGCTGACTGATATCCATCAGAATTTTATAAAAAAATATATATATATCCTGTAAACTGTCATTGTTAGCACTATCTGTCTGCCTCAAAGGGAAAGAGATAACTAACCTTACCTAAAATATTATTTCAGGTATCTATAAGAGTAATACAAATAGGATAACCTGTGAATTTTACAGAGTAATCCCCCTTCAGTATGTTGACATTGGGATACTGACCCAGGATCTTGCTAATAAATGTGATAGTAATGCCTTCCATCATCTTATATAATCAGATTTGGTTTCACAAAGACATAAACTCACTCTTAAACTTGCAAAGATAAACATAATATACACTTCATTTTTACGAAAACCTCTAAGAGTGCTTATATTTTGAGACTCCTAATACAATGCACAGACCCGGCAATAGTTTCCTCCTGTGAGGTCTCACCCATAGAGTAGTGTACCACTCTGTTAAGAAATGCAGGGGACTGACGTACAGCCCACACAGACTCCCCTCCATCAGCTGATGTTCTTGAGTGCAAACTCTTCAAGCATGCAACAACTTGCTTACAGTTCGGTCCTTGTGCTGCACTGGCAAAATGAAATTTAACAGGCCAGGCCTGTTGAGACCAGGTGGAAATACAATACAATACAATACAATTTATTTTTGTATAGCCCAAAATCACACAAGGAGTGCCGCAATGGGCTTTAACAGGCCCTGCCTCTTGACAGCCCCCCAGCCTTGACTCTCTAAGAAGACAAGGAACAACTCCCAAAAAACCCTGGTAGGGAAAAATGGAAGAAACCTCGGGAAAGGCAGTGCAAAGAGAGACCCTTTTCTAGGTAGGTTGGGCAGGTGGGTGTCAAAAAGAAGGGGGTCAATACAATACATAGAACAGAACAAATTCTCAATACAGTATAAAATAAACATTTTAGAAGTACGTAGCAGAATTTAACAGTGGATGACATCACATAATATGATTTGGATTTTTTTAGAGTCCTCAAGCTGCCTCCCCCATTTGGCCATTCCACAGCTGAAACAGTGCTGGGCCAGCCAATCCGATGAAAGGACCCTTATTTCCCATGATTCCTGTGATCCTCCATCAGGGATGACTTTACCATAGGCAGGCAAACAACTTGGCAGGTGGGCCATGGCACCAATGCCACATTTGAGTACCGAGAAAGAAACAGAATAGGTGAGGGTTAGTATTCAAATTATAACTATTCATGTTACTTATGTTTTAGTGCTAATGACTAACAACAGAGATGCAGTATGTACAGTTAATCAGCAGCTCTAGTCAGGATATGCTAAACTGAAGTAGTGAGTCTTCAGCCGGGATTTAAAGGCTGAGACCGAAGGGGCATCTCTTATAGTAGCAGGAAGACCATTCCACAGTTTAGGGGCCCTGTAACTAAAAGCTCGACCTCCCACTGTTATTTTATTAATCCTTGGAATCCTAAGCAGACCGCATCTTGAGATCTTAATGTGCACTCAGGTTTGTAAGTCATGATAAGTTCAGACAAGTAAGCGGACCTTGGCCATTTAATGCTTTATATGTTAAAAGGAGGATTTTGAAATCTGCCCTAAACTTAACTGGGAGCCAGTGTAAGATTTAAGAACTGGAGTTATGTGTTCATATTTTCTTGTTCTTGTAATAATTCTTGCAGCCGCATTTTGGATTAACTGGAGGCTGTATAAAGAACAGTTTGAACAGCCAGTGAACACCGCATTGCAGTAGTCAATCCTACTAGAGATAAATGCATGAATTAATTTCTCAGAATCCTGTTTATTTAGAAAGCCTTAATTTCCTAACATTTTTAAGATGGAAGAAACATGTTTTGGACAACTTTGTAATATGCGCTTTAAATGACATGCTAGAGTCAAAGATAACTCCTAGATTGCGGGCTGATTCAGTAAAATTAATTGGGATTCCAACTGAGTTAAATGATGACAAAATATTGCTGTGATCAGCGTCATTCCCTCCAACAATTAACATCTCTGTTTTATCTGTATTTAAAGACAAGTAGTTCTCATTCATCCATTCCTTTAATTCACTAACACAACTAATTAAAGACATCGGAGAAACTTCATTTGATTTAAATGAAAGGTATAACTGGGTGTCATCTGCATACAGTGAAAATTAACATTATGTTTCCTAATGAGAGATCCCAGTGGAAGCATGTAAAGTGAAAACAGTAAAGGTCCCAGTACTGAGCCCTGGGACACCATATTGAACTTCTGTGTATAATGATGGAGTACTGTCAGCACATTTCTGTACATATTGGAATCGATTTGATAAATAAGAACTAAACCAAGCAGCACGGGCCTGTAAGCCCAACATCATTTTCTAGCCTGTGCAGTAAAATAGAATGGTCAATGGTGTCAAATGCTGCACTTAAGTCCAACAACATAATTACAGTGGAGTTTCCTTCATCAGAGGATATCAGAATGTCATTTACAACCCGTGTTAGTGCCGTTTCTGTACTATGACCAGTGCGAAACCAGACTGGAATTTCTCAAATAAATTGTAATGCGTAAGGTGTGACTGAAGCTGACTGGCACTACTTTTCTAGTATTTTAGAGAGAAATGGTAAATTTGAAATAGGCCTATAATTATTTAGTATGTGTGGGTCTAGGTCTGACTTTTTAAGTAATGGTTTAATGACTGACACTTTTAGTGCATCAGGTACTGTGCCATGCAATAATGAACTATTGATAATGTTTAGAATAGGGCTGCAAGAACATCCATTGCACTTTTACTAGTTTTGTTGGCACTGGATCTAGGGAACAAGTAGTGGGCTTCATTTTGAAATTAAAGTTAAGACTTCCTGCTCAGTTACAGGATTAAAATTATTAAAGTGCTGAATGCAATGTGGCAGGGTCTGCTAAGCTAGTATTTGGTTTGTACTGTGATGCTGAGATCTGGGATCTTATATTTTTAATTTTCTCATTGAAGAAGTTCATAAAGTCTGTACTGCTAATATCTGTTGGTATTTTGCACTGTTGATCTGAATTCCATTTGTTAATTTAGCCACTGTTCTAAACAGTACCCGAGGATTTTTTTATTGCTATCTATTAATGTAGAATAGTATTCTGAGAGCTTTAAAGAGGGCTTTTTATATTTATTAACACTCTCTGTCCATGCAATTTGAAAGACATGTAGCTTTGTTGTTCTCCATCTGCGCTCCAGTTTTCGACACTCTAACTTAAGAGCTCGAGTTTTTCATTAAACCAGGGAGAGTTTCTATGTGCTTTGATCACTTTTGTTTTAGGGGAGCCACTGTGTCCAGAGCATCTCTCAAGGTCACATTATAATGTGATGTTAGCTGATCTAAATTGTTTTCCACTTACATTTGATGTTAACTGATCTAAATGGTTTTCCACAATTACACTCGACTTACTCAAGGTATCTATAAATTTTGAAGCAGAATTACAATCTAGATGTCGCACTGTCTTTGTTTTAATCTGTGAGTGCGTTGGCATGGGCAGAACTAAATCAAATGTAATTAAGAAGTGATCGGAAATAACTACATTTAATGGAGTAATATTTAAATTTTGAATTTCAACTTTGTAAGTTATAATTAAATCTAATGTGGTTATGATTATGAGTTGGACCTTTGACAATCTGACAAAATCCTACTGAATTTAACAAATAAGTAAAACATTTGCTAAAAGTGTCAGTTTCCACATCAATGTGTACATTAAAATCCCCCATCAGAACTACATGATCATAATTTATAGCCAAATCAGACAGAAGGTTGCTAAATTCAGTCATGAACAATGAATATGGCCCTGGTGGTCTGTAGACTAGCACTATAATTGTGTTGGAATCTGTTTTAATATTTAAAATGAATGCCTCAAAGGATGTAAAGTTGCCTAAATTTTTAGACATGATTTGCATTTTGTTACAATGAATTATTCCAAGGCCTCCTCCTCGACCAGAATCTCTAGACTTATGAAGGAACGAGTATCCATCTGGTGACCTCAGCTAGGGAACAGTGTCACATTTACTAAGCCAGGTTTCAGTGAGAAGACACAGATCAGATTTTGTACTTAATATGATATTTACCAAAACAGCTTTGTTGCCAACAGAGTGAATGTTCAATAAACAGCATTTAAAACTGCATGGTTCTTTCTGAACTGCTGATATATTTTTTGTTTTAATTTGAAGTAAATTTCTATTACAGATGCCCCTGGTGGAGGGTCTGGTTTTATCCCTTGGTCTAATTATACACCTTATTTTTTGGTCATGAATTAATTTAAGGTTTGTATCAAGACCAAATTTGCTGGATGCCCACAACAGGGATTTTGGGTAACAACTTCACTATAGTAACAGGTGGGATAAACAACAGCCTGTGATTTAAGATCACATGACTTCGGCCTGGATGGTGCTCTGATCAGTCAACCAGGCAGTTTTGCTGCCATATTTTGGAATAATACATAAACCTACTGGGTTTAAAATGGAAATTAAGCACAATGTCAAATTTCAGAAAGACTACAATAGAAAGCACCTATACCAAAATTAGATCAAAAAAATCAAGTGTTTTATCCTGGAAAGGTTTTGGGATGGCCCCTCCCTAAAACATGAAATCCCTCATCTAAATGTACAGAGTCTTCTCCTGTAGAGCCACAGTTAAATATCGTCTTCTATGCCTGTATGTTCTATTCCTGCACTTACCCATTTGAAAATAGACAAAGCCTTTAGCCACAATGCATTTGCGCTGCACCCAGGTAGGACCAACTGTCATCACAATCGCCCCCTGTATATGCAGGGGGTACATTTCACAGGTAATACTAAACCCTATATACACACACACACTCACACGTAGACACGTTTTAATATACATACATACCTATGATACATAAATAGGTTACTAATAAGTACAATAACACCTTTAAACAAAAAGAAAATGATGTACTTTACCATACAGAACTGCATAGTATAAGTTTAGTAGCCTAGTATTGTTCTGTATTTTTAAGCTTGTACGAAATCTTGAATATCTTCAACCATCTCTTACTTGCAACAGATGGCTTGGTCTTGTTTCTTTTGGTGAAACCTTTGCTGAAGTCTTCATATACAGTAGGTGTAATACTTTCTAATGCAACTTATTACTGTCAATCAGAACACACTGAATGCTCATGTCTTTCCACTACAAATGTAATGCTTTTTCCATCTTCATCAACTATTTATCATGCACTAGGGATGTAACTTAACTAGTTTTAGGAGCTCAAACAACACTAGCAACACTGTTTCTCTCTGCACTGGCTCGGAGTCCAACTCTGCTGGTCTTCTATGGTTTTTGTTCTTTTCTTTTTGATGCCTTCTCATGCTCAGGCTCTCCTTTATACCTCCGTGGTGCATGGTCCTAATTATGATCCATGAAAAGTCAATGAGAATAACAGAATCAACTGCACCCTCACATGCAAGGGCAACCAGCCCCAATCTCCCCATTAAACATTCCCATGGAGCCTGAATTGCACCATTTTTTAAGTGCATAACCACAGAACTAACACGTTTAAACACATCGGAATAAACTACACTGAACTGTAAGTATTTTTGACCCAGCTTGCCGTTTGCATCTTTATTTCACTAGTTCATCCTCAGTACATGACTATCGATGTCCCAGGAAACAAAAGACACCCAGGCTGTGGGCACCTGGGATATCACAAGGACATTAAATGCATATTTGTTTAAAATCTATATGGCCACATGTGTGAGAAAGACACAAAATGGATGTAATATACAGGGAAAGGATAGAAATAAAAATAATATCTAATATCATATAAACAAGGTTAACATTTTGAAAATTTCATTAAATTACATTAAATGTAAATATTAAGATTCAGAAGTGTTTTGAACAACTGTAAGTCCTGATTTGTTTAATTGGTGTTAGTTCTTGTTTATGAAATTACAAGGTACTTAGGTTAGTGTGCTTTATTTTAAAAAAATCTATTATTTTCCATTTGTTATTATCTGCTAATGATTTTATTAGTTCAGTTTGCTTTCAGTTACTGTACATTTAAAATGTTATAGTTGACAATTTGTGCACTCACTGCCTAAATTTCAGTTTTTATATTTCAAATTGAACCACATTTCCTTCTTTGAAAATATTGAATGATTACCAGCAATTATGAATTGCCTTCAATTCTGTATATTTATATTTAGCCCAGTTATTAAGATATTCAAATTGAAAACCAGGTTTGTTGGTATGGCAAATCGGACTGGCCTCTGCTGGCGTCTCATCAGCTACCCTTGAACTCTTTCTTACCTAAGTACACTCAGAAAATACCCATTCTAGGACAGGTCTTTGTGCAGGTGGGATTTACTGCACACTACAAAGTCCTCCAGTCATTTTCTACAAAGGTTTACAGAAGGCCACCGATAAGTGATAACTATGCAGTTAAAGCATCCTCCTGGTTCCTGCCCTTCACAAATTCACACTTTTAAACTAGAAAAGGCATACACTGGAACTTTGTTAGTTGTTTTCCTGCTGCCCAAGCCTGGTGTTTAAGCAAAATTAACTTCAGGGGGGCTCACTGTGTGAGCAGAGCTTATTGTTCACGGGGCAGCCACTGTCTAACCCATACTAGTATTCTAAAGTGCACACCAATTGACAGTTTGAGTTTCTCTTCTCTGTTCCTGGCCCTTTCTGAACCCTTGCCATGTAGTTAGCATCTACATTCCAAAATCTGTCAGACAGACTTGAATTCAGTTCAACTCCATTTATTTTTGTGTAGCACTCTTCATTGAATGTAGACTCGGAGGGCTGTAAAAAGTACAGGGGAAATACCATAATGACTACATAGAAAAATACAGATAATTTTAATCACACAGTAAAGCAAAACAATTTCAAACAGATTCATGTGATATTATCCCAGCAATATATTGAAATATAGACATTGGGCCACCGAGAAGAGGGAAAACAAAAAATTCCAGTCAATTTCATCCATGCAGAACATAAACCTCTGGGGCCACACAATCCATTATAACAGACAAAGTCAGACAGAGTGACAGTTCTGAAGACCCAAGGCATTTTACAGTACAGGTTTATGCTTAGCAGCCTAATAAGATGACAAAATACTTTCATCCATTCATTTTAAGGCTTCCAGTATCTCTGGTGTGTTTCCCATGGGCAGGGAAAGAGATTGAAAGTAGAGCAGTGGCACTAAGTGACACAGCAGGATACCCAGAGGAAAAACAGAATAGAGACGGGTCAGTAGCAGTTTATAGATTACTTATATTATAAATGCTTACATAATTGCAGTCGAGTCACTGTGCGGTGGTGAGGTAGAATGTAACATTTAATAGACAGGTGCCCCGTCCAGTACTGGTTCCTTCTTTGCCTCTCATTGCTACTATGGATAAGTTTTGAATAATCCCTGAAACCCTACAGTAAACCTTGTGGGCTAAAAAAAATGTATGCTCAAATATATAGAGATATATCAATCTATCATTAGTTGAAACACAATTTACAATGTATAAAGTAAAAACTACATTGTTTACAAAAGTCTAGACAATGTTTAATATGCTATGTTAATAGATTTGCCTATAGCTATTGGAGTATATACAAAACTAAATAGTGCACCATTTAAATCCACAACCCACAAATAAATACCTCCATCAATCAAAAATTACTATAGAGATATTTATATCTATATACAGGAACATATATAAAATAAAAAAACAAAGCACAAGCCGCGATGATTGCTAATTTCAACAAATTATTCTACCGAGTACCTTTCTCTTAGAGGATCTAATCAGAAAAGCACCCCGCTCTGGGGCAATGAGTTCCTTTCATATTCGGCGCCCTTGTACTGAACAATTAAACTGTTCAACGTCATCCCAATAACCACGTGATGACGAGAACTCGTCGGCGAGAAGTGGTGTCTCTTACCCTGCAAAAATGCTATAATAAATTGAGCAGCTGGCGTGCGCGCTCATAGCTGTGCCGGCTTCTGAGACGCCAACTGCACTTCTGCCTTAAAGCAACGTAAGCACTTTAAATATTCACGTCCTTACCCTTGAGTTACTGCCCAAACAACTACTTACATAGGACCCCTTTTTCTGAACCGCGGTAAACTAACACTATGACGCTTCACCCTTTTTTTTACACTTTTTAGAGTTATGGGGTCGCAGGAGGCACTCGAAAGAGTGGAAAACTGTCAATGCCATCCCAGCCGGTTAATGGCAAGGCTGTCTCTCCACTCCATCCGAGACCCACCACAACACTCCCCATAAGGCGCTAATCAGGTCAGAGAAGACGTCTTTCTGCAATCTTATAGAAAAAAAAGAAAAAGGCAAATTTCCTTTCTTTCTGCTTTAAATTTGATCGTCTCAAAACAAATACCTCTCAACATGGCAGAGGATACTTAATGAACATTAACTACAGATAATGCCAGTAAGGCACATTATCACACACTCTCCCCCTCAAGACTTCAGGTTGTATGTGCGGAACAAATAATCTGCTACTACTGTTATTGTCACACTAAAAGACAGGTGCCCCGTCCAATACTGGTTCCTTCTTTGCCTCTCAATGCTACTATGGATACGTTTTGAATAATCCCTGAAACTCTACATCCATCCATCCATCCATCCTCTTCCGCTTATCCAAGGTCGGGTCGCGGGGGTAGCAGCTTAAGCAGAGAAGCCCAGACTTCCCTCTCCCGGCCACTTCTTCCAGCTCTTCCGGGAGAATCCCAAGGCATTCCCAGGCCAGCCGGGAGACATAGTCCCTCCAGCGTGTCCTGGGTCTTCCCCGGGGCCTCCTCCCGGTTGGACATTCCCGGAACACCTCACCAGGGAGGCGTCCAGGAGGCATCCTGATCAGATGCCCGAGCCACCTCATCTGACTCCTCTCGATGCGGAGAGCAGCGGCTCTACTCTGAGCTCCTCACCCTATCCTTAAGGGAAAGCCCAGACAACCTGCGAAGGAAACTCATTTCAGCCGCTTGTATTCGCGATCTCGTTCTTTCGGTCATTACCCATAGCTCATGACCATAGGTGAGGGTAGGAACGTAGATCGACTGGTAAATTGAGAGCTTTGCCTTACGGCTCAGCTCTTTTTTCACCACGACAGACCGATGCAGAGCCGCATCACTGCGGATGCTGCACCGATCCGCCTGTCAATCTCACGATCCATTCTTCCCTCACTCGTGAACAAGACCCCGAGATACTTGAACTCCTCCACTTGGGGCAGGATCTCTCCCCCAACCCTGAGAGGGCACTCCACCCTTTTCCGGCTGAGGACCATGGTCTCGGATTTGGAGGTGCTGATTCTCATCCCAGCCGCTTCACACTCAGCTGCGAACCGATCCAGAGAGAGCTGAAGATCACGGCCTGATGAAGCAAACAGGACAACATCATCTGCAAAAGCAGTGACCCAATCCTGAGTCCACCAAACCGGACCCCTTCAACACCCTGGCTGCGCCTAGAAATTCTGTCCATAAAAGTTATGAACAGAATCGGTGACAAAGGGCAGCCCTGGCGGAGTCCAACTCTCACTGGAAACGGGCTCGACTTACTGCGGCAATGCGGACCAAGCTCTGACACGGTTGTACAGGGACCGAACAGCTCTTATCAGGGGGTCCGGTACCCCATACTCCCGGAGCACCCCCCACAGGATTCCCGAGGGACACGGTCGAATGCCTTTTCCAAGTCCACAAAGCACATGTAGACTGGTTGGGCAAACTCCCATGCACCCTCCAGGATCCTGCTAAGGGTGAAGAGCTGGTCCACTGTTCCGCGACCAGGACGAAAACCACACTGTTCCTCCTGAATCCGAGGTTCGACTATCCGACGGACCCTCCTCTCCAGAACCCCCGAATAGACTTTTCCAGGTAGGCTGAGGAGTGTGATCCTCTATAGTTGGAACACACCCTCCGGTCCCCTTTTAAAGAGGGGACCACCACCCCGTCTGCCAATCCAGAGGCACTGTCCCGATGTCCATGCGATGTTGCAGAGGCGTGTCAACCAAGACAGTCCTACAACATCCAGAGCCTTAAGGAACTCGGTATCTCATCCACCCCGGGCCCTGCCACCAAGGAGTTTTTGACCACCTCGGTGACTTCAGTCCCAGAGATGGGAGAGCCCACCTCAGAGTCCCCAGGCTCTGCTTCCTCATTGGAAGGCATGTTAGTGGGATTGAGGAGGTCTTCGAAGTACTCCCCCACCGACCCACAACGCCCCGAAGTGAGGTCAGCAGCACACCATCCCCACCATATACAGTGTTGACACTGCACTGCTTCCCCCTCCTGAGACGCCGGACGGTGGACCAGAATCTCCTCGAAGCCGTCCGAAAGTCGTTCTCCATGGCCTCTCAAACTCCTCCCATGCCCGAGTTTTGCCTCAGCAACAACCGAAGCCGCATTCCGCTTGGCCGGCAAGGTACCTATCAGCTGCCTCCAGAGACCCACAGGACAAAAAGTCCTATAGGACTCCTTCTTCAGCTTGACGGCATCCCTCACGCCGGTGTCCACCAACGGGTTGGGGATTGCGCCGCGACAGGCACCGACCACCTTACGGCCACAGCTCCGGTCAGCCGCCTCAACAATAGAGGCACGGAACATGGCCCATTCGGACTCAATGTCCCCCACCTCCCTCGGGACGTGGTTGAAGTTCTGCGGAGGTGGGAGTTGAAGCTACTTCTGACAGGGGACTCTCCCAGCCGTTCCCAGCAGACCCTCACAACACGCTTGGGCCTACCAGGTCTGACCGGCATCTTCCCCACCATCGAAGCCAACTCACCACCAGGTGGTGATCAGTTGACAGCTCTGCCCCTCTCTTCACCCGAGTGTCCAAGACATATGGCCGCAAGTCCGATGACACAACCACAAAGTCGATCATCGACCTGAGGCCTAGGGTGTCCTGGTGCCAAGTGCACATATGAACACCCTTATGCTTGAACATGGTGTTCGTTATGGACAATCCGTGGCGAGCACAGAAGTCCAATAACAAAACACCGCTCGGGTTCAGATCGGGGGGGCCATTCCTCCCAATCACGCCCTTCCAGGTCTCACTGTCATTGCCCACGTGAGCATTGAAGTCTCCCAGCAAAACGAGGGAATCCCCAGAAGGTATGCCCTCTAGCACCCCCTCCAGAGACTCCAAAAGGGTGGATACTCCAAACTGCTGTTCGCATACGCACAAACAACAGTCAGGACCAATCCCCCCACCCGAAGGCGGAGGGAAACCACCCTCTAGTTCACCGGGGTAAACCCCAACGCACAGGCTCCAAGTCGGGGGTCAATAAGTATGCCCACACCTGCTCGGCGCCTCTCACCGGGGGAAACTCCAGAGTGGTAGAGAGTCCAGCCCCTCTCAAGGAGATTGGTTCCAGAGTCCAAGCTGTGTGTCGAGGTGAGTCCGACTATATCTAGCCGGAACCTCTCAACCTCGCGCACTAGCTCAGGCTCCTTCCCCTTCAGAGAGGTGACATTCCACGTCCCAAGAGCCAGTTTCTGTAGCCGAGGATCAGACCGCCAAGGTCCCTGCCTCCGGCCACCACCCGTCCGGGCAAGGGAAAACGTCGTCCACAGTTTTTATTCTTCATTGAAGGTTTGGAACCGTTCTTTGTCTCATCCCTCACGTAGGACCAGTTGGCCTTGGGTGGCCCTACCAGGGGCATAAAGCCCCGGACAACATAACTCCTAGGATCATTGGGACACGCAAACCCCTCCACCACGATAAGGTGACGGCTCAAGGAGGGGAAACCCTACAGTAACCTAAAAATGGTCTAAAAAAACGTATGCTCAAATATATAGAGATATATCAATCTATCATTAGTTGAAACACAATTTACAATTTATAAAGTAAAACCTACATTGTTTACAAAAGTCTAGACAATGTTTAATATGCTATGTTCATAGATTTGCCTATAGCTATTGGAGTCTTGGGGGAAAAGAGCAGTTTTCTAATACTGTAACTAAAGTCAGTTGCAATTATTACATCAACATTGCACATACTGAGCAGATCAATAGGAGGAAGCTTAGGAAATATAGCTTTGTTTTTAATTGTTGAAAATAAATTGAATAAAAAAAAATCAAACAAGTTTAGGACTAATTTAAGATATAAAAAATAGTGCTAGAAGCCAGGATTGATTTATTTCGGCTGGTACTCAAGAACTGACCTTTGAAGTACAGGAAAAGAAGTTAAATGAGAAAGGGCACCCTCTGTCCTCCCATCGATGTGTTAAATCCTTCCTTCCATCTGCATCCAAAACATCAATATAAATGGATCTGCAAATGGCCTGACTGCAGGTAGCTCAAAAGGGCATACCTATTAATCAATTATTTGACACTATAATAGCCTTATAGTAGCTCACACACTTCATAGAAATGATGGTAATTCTCAAATCACAATGGCGACTATTTTTTTTTTTTTCCATGTTAATGATCCATGTGCTTGACACGAAGAGATTTTAGGAATTTCCAAAAGTCTATGGCTTGTTTCAACAATACTGATACTGCTGAATTTTAAAAAAAGTATAGAACATTAGAATATCAATTAATCCCAATAAAATTTCTCTGATTAATAATCTTATGAACTAGAGCTGGCAGTATTTTGTCAGACTGAACAAAGTTTTATTTAAAAATGGAAACTTAGGCTTGCAATGAAATAAAAGGCAGCAGGTCATTATTGCCGAAGAAAAATTAAAATTATATCCATAACTGTTTTCTTTAAAGTTAAAGTTAAATCCTTCACTGTCTCCTGTTTATAGTAATGTGTTACTTGATGCTGCTCCAATGAAAGCTGCTTCAGTGTGATAAAACCAGGTTTTTGAGGCACATGTTGTTTTAAATTAAAAGTTACAGCCTGAAAGTATCACTTTTTAGCCTGTACTCCACATTTTTTCTGTTTTTATTATATAATTAGATTTTCTATTGCCATTTGCTTTATTCTTTGTTTTCAAAGGGTGTTGCTTATTCTAGCACGGTCACTTCAGCAGCAAGCCAAGGAGGAAGCACTGCATCTGAGTGGTGCTTAGGCGTTTGCCAAGAGAAGTTCAACTTTTATTATTTTTGTATTTTTTTTGTATTTAAGAACAATATTCATAGTTTAGTTCCTTTCTTTTGATTTTTAGCTTCTGTTAGGTTGTAGTTTATTGATTGACTAATTAATAACTTAGAGTTAATTAAAGCTATCATTGTTCCTGTCTTAATTCCATGGATTTTGACTGTTAGTTAATTTAAATATTTGAATGTAATAATTAGTTATTTGTTATTGGCCTTTAGCAGGATAGGTTAGAGGAAGGGTATTAAAGTTCAGGATTAATGCCCTCTGAATGATGCTTACAGCTTGGCAACAAAGAAAAACTGTATTAAAGTCAAACCTTTCTAGTCATATGGTTTATATTGTAGAAATAATTATATCGAATGTGCTTTATGGTGTAATTCATCATCTGTCCTTATAATATACAAAATAAAATCACAATGAAATATACTGAGTTGTTTTCAATGTGTATTATATACAAAAATGTAATTTTAGCTATTGAAAATTGTATTGTATTGTATATGGTATTTGGTTATTGTTACAGCCATGAATTTGAAACCTAAGGAGCCCCATAAGTATCTAACAGAAAAAAAAATTCCAACGAATTACACAACTTGTTTGAACGAATTCCTATCTCATTAGAACAAATTTTGTTCAAATGGATTATTATTTTTTTTTCCCAGACACTTATTTCAGTAGGACGAAGCCCCATTCTGTATTAATTTGTTTAAAACAGTTTATTATTATTTTTCCATCTTGCAGTCCAGTTCTTATTTTGGAGCCCCATATTGTTTTCTGGACATAAAGTTCAGTGAACCGTAAACGAACTATAAGGTGTGTGGCACAATCTTTTTACAGAATTTTTTTTTCCATTAGGAACCTGGGAAATAAACCCAGCCACAGGGGATGCAAAAACCAGTGTGTTTCTTTGTGCCGGTCCCAAGCCTGGATAAATAAATTATGCCAAATCAATATGCAGATAACAATACAAATTTCCATACCGGATCAGTCGAGCTCCGGGTTAACAACGACCACCACCAGTACTGTTAGCCAACAGGGTGCTGGCGGAAATTGGGCTAATGTTGGCCGAAAAAGAAGAAGGAGAAGAAGAGGGGGAGACGTGTCCGGAGGCAGGAGGAGAGGATGAAAGTAAAGAGAGTGGAACAGAGGGTAGGAACTTTGAATGTTGGCAGTATGACTGGTAAGGGGAGAGAGTTAGTAGATATGATGGAGAGAAGGAAGGTTGATATATTGTGCGTGCAAGAGACTAACTGGAGGGGGAGTAAAGCCAGGTGGATTAGAGGTGGATTCAAATTGTTCTATCATGGTGTGGATGGGAGGAGAAATGGGGTAGGAGTTATTCTGAAGGAACAGTATGTCAAGAGTGTTTTGGAGGTGGAAAGAGTGTCAGGCAGAGTAATGATTATGAAGCTGGAAATTGGAGGTGTGATGATGAATGTTGTTAGTGCATATGCACCGCAAGTTGGGTGTGCAATGGGTGAGAAAGAAGACAGGGTGCCTCAAGAGGAGCTATGATATTGTATGAGGAAGTCGGGAGTGGCAGAGAAGTACGTAAGAGATGTACAGGATATGTACAAGGGAAGTGTGACAGTGGTGAGGTCTGTGGTAGGAGTGACGGATGCATTCAAATTGGAGTTGGGATTATTTCAGGGATCGGCTCTGAGCCCTTTCTTATTTGCAATGGTGATGGACAGGCTGACAGGTGAGATTAGACAGGAGTCCCCGTGGACTATGATGTTTGCTGATGACATTGTGATCTGTAGCGATAGTAGGGTGCAGGTTGAGGAGACCCTGGAGAGGTGGAGATATGTTCTAGAGAGGAGAGGAATGTAGGTCAGTAGGAA
Organism: Polypterus senegalus; assembly: GCF_016835505.1. Lineage (NCBI taxonomy): Eukaryota > Metazoa > Chordata > Cladistia > Polypteriformes > Polypteridae > Polypterus > Polypterus senegalus. The sequence continues at coordinate 67,460,315 of NC_053167.1, forward strand.
CAGGACAGAATGCATGTGTGTAAATGAGAGGGAGGTCAGTGGAATGGTGAGGATGCAGGGAGTAGAGTTGGTGAAGGTGGATGAGTTTAAATACTTGGGATCAACAGTACAGAGTAATTGGGATTGTGGAAGAGAGGTGAAAAAGAGAGTTCTGGCAGGGTGGAATGGGTGGAGAAGAGTGTCAGGAGTAATTTGTGACAGACGGGTATCAACAATAGTGAAAGGGAAGGTCTACAGGACGGTAGTGAGACCAGCTTTGTTATATGGGTTGGAGACGGTGGCACTGACCAGAAAGCAGGAGACAGAGCTGGAGGTGGCAGAGTTAAAGATGCTAAGATTTGCACTGGGTGTGACGAGGATAGATAGGATTAGAAATGAGTACATTAGAGGGTCAGCTCAAGTTGGACGGTTGGGAGACAAAGTCAGAAAGGCGAGATTGTGTTGGTTTGGACATGTGCAGAGGAGAGATGCTGGGTATATTGGGAGAAGGATGCTAAGGATAGAGCTGCTAGGGAAGGGAAAAAAGAGGAAGGCCTAAGCAAAGGTTTATGGATGTGGTGAGAGAGGACATGCAGGTGATGGGTGTAACAGAACAAGATTCAGAGGACAGAAAGATATGGAAGAAGATTATTCGCTGTGGCAACCCCTAACGGGAGCAGCCAGAAGAAGAAGAAGAAGAAGAAGAAGCATGAGAAAGAATATTAAACCAGAGAGCAAATATTTTTGATTTTTATATCATGTTTTTATGGTTTTGGAGCTTGTTTTTTTTTTTTTTGTTGAATCTTTACGTTTCAAAGACTATTTTCTCACTCTTTAACATTGTTATTTTCTGGTCCATATTTTACCACCTTTTGGGCGTTATGTTCCATACAGCCTTAACAGTTGTTGTAAGACAAAGTTGGATTAGACCTTAGCTTGAATGGGTACTTGAAGTGTCCTTTGTGTTTACAACATCATTTTAGGCCATGGGAGTATTTTCTGTACATCGCTTAAATCATCTGAGATCAAATGCCTCATCTTGGATAAGTTAATGCCAGTGAAACTCATCCGGGATAAGTCGGTTTTTCAAATGCAGCTGCGTAGTAGATTAGTCTAGCTGGATCGAATCATCCCGAGATGACTGTGCGTGCCCGCGCTGATTGAGAATACAGTATATATTGAGTCTAGAAAACATGATCAGCAAGTCTCTGATAGGCTGCAACAAAATGACAAAAGAATGGGTGCATTTTTTCACACAAGTGGAGCAGGACCTTTTACTCGAAGGATATGAAGAATTTCAAGATTTAATATGTACAAGGGATAAAACAGCAAAAACAGCCCAAACCAGAAAAGATGGCTGGCAAAAAGTGGCCGACAAATTAAACGCGTAAGTAGTGTGCATTGTACTTACTGAATGCAGCGTTTCATTTCCTATGTGTCTTATTAATTATTATTTAATATGTCATAATTCCAGATCAAACGTGAGCACAAGGAGAACATGGGAACAGGTTAAAGTGAAGTACAAGAATATACTTCAAACTGGTAAATATTGGTATATAACTATTTAAAGAATTGTTGACATAAAGAATAATATATCATATAAAAATTTTAAAAAACAAATATAATATAAAAAACTTTTAAAGCTAATAAGAAGAAAGCAGACAAGCAAAACACAGGTGGAGGTCCACGCAGTCTAGACCTAACCCCTGCAGAAGAGTTGACTCTCCAGCAAAATGCCCATCTCCCTGTTTCTGAGGGATTCCAGGGGGAAGCTCCTCCTCAGAACCAGTGGCAGGATGGTCACTTCATTTCAGGTTTAGGATGGTCATTGCATATATTTGTCCTCAATGTGTGCCATAGGTATGTTCCATATAGCTCTCTTTTTTGTTGGTTCAGTTGCAGGGAATGTCATATCCCTAGAACCTGTGTCTGACCAATGAGATATTGACGAAGGTCAAATATTTGATGAAGACACTGTGTCTGTGTCTGATCAGTCCCATGTGCTAATCGTGATATAACAGTTTTGCAGGAGCCTGTAGCCAGCACACATGTCCGTTTTGGAACATTTGTTGTACTTTATACAAAATGATTAAAAATGATACACTGTGTATACAATATAAAGGAAAAAATGCATTTGTAATTGTGTATCTATTTGCAGAAAAATGTGAGAGCTCTATAAAAGAGATATCATCAACAGAAATCGCATACAGAAAACTAAAAATGAGAAAAATACAGCAGGACATGGAACTTCATGAACTGAGGACAACTAAAATGAAGTTGCAGATACAAATACTAGAAAAACTATTGGCAACAAAATTCTCGTATCTCTTTCCCATATGTATTTGTGTATGCATGAGTGTATCCTTAATTATGTTCTCCTTACAGTCTGAAGGGCCATAATATACAATAAATAACTTTTGTGTGAAACCACTGTTGTCTTTTTCATTGAAAATATTGGGCCACAGTTCTGTCTCTGGCAGCTCTGCCACTGGTTTGTTCAAGGTGCACTGGGTCAAGGTCATCATCAGGCTGCACCTAAACCTCAGGGACTCTCTCTTTTCTGATGGTCGCTATGTTGTGTAAGACAGAGCATGTAACAATTATGTTACATGCTCTGTCAGTTGCAACCATTAGCCTTTTTAGACATTGAAATCTCTCCTTCAGGTAGCCAAAGATCATTTCAGTTTGTGCCCTTGTCCTAGAAAGAGCTGCATTATAGAGAGTTTGTGGCCCAGGGTTGGGGTTAGGAAATGGGATCATTAGAAAATGCCTACAGGCATATACCCTGTCCCAAAGCAGGATTCCATCATGATGACCTGTGGAATATGTAAAAATTGTGAATACAATACACACATCACCATGATTTATAATTAGATTATTACCTTGTTCAAATGTTTGATACAGGTGTGGCTCCTTAAATATTCTTGAGTCACGAACAGATACAGTATATAAAAAAGTGGCGCTTGCAAAAAACCTCAAAGCAATGCATACTGTCTGTGTGGTTGTGAGAACCCGACTTCGCCTAGTTTGACTTCGAATATAAGATGCTAATAAATCTTTGAGGTACAATATTCCCCCACAGCTAAAGCGGTATCTTTTGAAAAGAATTTCCTCCAGGAGCAATAAAGGATCTTACCCTCGCTATATGAAATTCTCTTCGTATAATTTGCGCACCGATATCAATTGATCGCTCATTCATGAACAGCAAAGCCATGACTGAATGAATTCCATGCAGGGACACTGATTAAGTGTGTGAGCTAATCCTTGTTTACATAGAACAAACCTACTCTGAGCAGGTTTGAGGATTTGGATGTGCTGCTATGACAGCACATCCAGCAAGAGTTTCGAAAAACCGATAGATCCAGGATCATGCCAAATCGTCAACAATTACATCCGGCTCAACAAGTAATTCACGTACGAAAAATACCCCCCATATACAGGTATTACTTCTGAGTGCAATATTTATAATTAATTGAGGTCTTTACTCTAAAAAGCCTGTTTCTCATTGCCAATAAGGTTCTGTGCAGTGTTTTTGCAGCTTTTCCCCACATTCAATTTTTTACCAATTTCTATTGATTTTATTACAATAAATAAGCCATGTTACATAAAATACTACAACTTATTCAAATAAAATTGAGTATTCCTATACCCATCTCAATAAAGAGAGAAAGAATAAAAATCTGAAAATTTAATTTGAAATAAATGTTCAGTATTACAAGAGTATTACAAGTAGAGAACAGTTGGAGGGGCTTGTATTTATTTTTTAGTATGTGTACAACAACAACAACATTTATTTATATAGCACATTTTCATACAAAAAATGTAGCTCAAAGTGCTTTACATAATGAAGAATAGAAAAATAGAAGACACAGTAAGAAAATAAAATAAGTCAACATTATTTAACATAGAATAAGAGTAAGGTCCAATGGCCAGAGTGGACAGAAAAAAAAAAAAAAAAAACGGCTGGAGAAAAAAATAAAATCTGCAGGGATTCCAGACCATGAGACCACCCAGTTCCTCTGGGCATTCTACCTCACATAAATGAAACAGTCCTCTTTGTATTTAGGGTTCTCACGGAAGGACTTGATGATGATGGTCATGTATGTAGACTTCTGGCTTTTAGTCCATCAATGTTGGAGCATCATGATGCTTTGAGTAGGTGGTGGTGGAGTAGACCAAAAAAAACAGAAGACAGAGTAGGAGTCAGTACGGATTTTAGAGCCACCATGAATAATTATTATAATGAATTGAACATACAGAGTATCAGGATTAAGTTAAAGTGAAGTTATGAGAATGCCATGTTAAAGTAATGTTTTTTCAGCAGTGTTTTAAAGTGCTCCACTGTATTAGCCTGGCAAATTCCTATAGGCAGGCTATCCCAGATTTTAGGTGCATAACAGCAGAAGGCCGCCTCACCACTTCTTTTAAGTTTTGCTTTTGGGATTCTAAGGAGACACTCATTTGAGGATCTAAGGTTACGATTTGGAATATAGGGCGTCACCAAAACTGGAGAAATGTGTTCGGATTTTCTTTTCCTAGTTAAGATTCTAGCAGCTGCATTCTGCACTTGTTGCAAATGATTTATGTCTTTTTTGGGTAGTCCTGAGAGGAGTGCGTTACAGTAATCTAGTCGACTGAAAACAAAAGCGTGAATTCATTTCTCAGCGTCTTTCAATTATATAAGAGGTCTAACTTTTGCTATGTTTCTTAAGTGAAAAAATGCTGTCCTAGTGGTCTGATGAATATGCGATTTAAAATTCAGATTACAGTCAACAATTACCCCTAAGTTTTTTACTTCCATCTTGACTTTTAATCCTAATGCATCAAGTTTATTTCAGGTAACCTCATTGAATCCATTATTGCCAATAATTAAAATTTCAGTTTTCTCTTTATTTAGCTTGAGAAAATTACTATTCATCCATTCAGAAATACAAGTAAGACATTGTGTTAGTGAATTGAGAGAGTCGGTGTCATCAGGTGCTATTGATAAGTACAGCTGTGTGTCATCAGCATAGCTGTGGTAGCTCACGTTGTAAGCTGAGATAATCCGACCTAATGGAAGCATATAGATTGAGAATAGCAGCGGACCCAGAATAGAGCCATGTGGAACACCATATAGAATATCATGTGTCTTTGAGTTGTAATTACCACAACTAACAAAGAATTTTCTCCCTGTCAGGTAGGATTCAAACCAATTTAGGACCCTGCCAGAGAGGCCCACCCATTGACTAAGGCAATTTCTAAGAATGTTGTGATCAATGGTGTTAGATGCGGCACTCAGATCTAGGAGGATGAGAACAGATAAATGGCCTTTGTCTGCATTTACCCGCAAGTCATTTACTACTTTAACAAGTGCAGTTTCTGTGCTGTGATTTGTTCTAAAACCTGACTGAAATTTATCAAGAATAGCATGTTTATTGAGGTGGTCATTTAACTGCATAATGACTGCCTTCTTTAGAATTTTACTTAAGAAGGCGGGAGCAATAGGCAGCATGAGAGTAAGGCTGCCCTCAAACAAGTTTCTGTTATAGCTTTAATTTACATAACCAGAATGCCAATCATCTAGTGTACCATCGTCAATATTCGTAATGCTCTGCAACTACCCACAAAAAATATCTGATTTTGTGTTTTGAGTCATAGGTGAGGGCTCCTGTGTGTATGTGAGAGCAAGGGTTACTACTGGGAACACACACATTCAGTGAAAAAGTCCAGAAAATAACACAAACTCATAATGCAAAAAATGTAATGAATGAGTCAGTTACCAAGATAGATAATAATAATACTAGGTTTCTTGATTTAATTTACAAACTTAGACAACCATGAAGTACACAACACTGACCTTTATACCATCACAGTGATAATGTCACATGCTGCACACTCCCGGTCATCTCACATAACAATAATAAACAATTAAAGCCTTAAAATAGATGTACTCATATGAAAAAAATGGGAAGTACAGGAGAGACTGAGTGTTATGATTGGTGTTATTTTTTATTTAAGGCCTATTTTTCCTTTCCTTTTTATGTGAATATATACTGTATTTTAGAGGTCAGGGTATCCAAGTCTGTGGACACTGTTAGAAGGATATTCTACAATATACATTAAGGGCTAAAGAACAATACATTTAAGAGTGGAAATACATTTAACCAAATACAGTATGAGTGATGGTGTTTTTTCTAGACAGCTAGAAGAAGCTAAGTGTTGGGTCATTTTAGGTTCATTATCATCATACGTACAGAGAAAACTGAGACTCCTCTTTGCATGTGTCAATCAACATCCAATACATCACCACTCACTGTCACTGTGATCGTTCAGTAGACTGTTCTTACCTCAAAATGTTTGTCTTTCATACCTAAAAAATCTCAGAACACATTATCGACTAATGTGAGACATATTAAGTTTCTTTCATATTGTCCTGCAGCTCTCAAAAAATGAAAGACGAAAAATGAAGCAAAGATTCAACAGTTGAGTCTTCTATTGATAAATGAATGCAAGGATCTTGCTTTTGTAATTTTACTTTATATTAAATATATTTTTGCTCAGTCTAAGCACATTTAGGACTATGTCTTCCACAAAGCTACTTCCTTTCTGTACTTATCAGCTATAAAATTAAATATTACCAATAAAAGTTATGGCCTAGTGTTGTATACAGTAGTCAATTACAATAATTTATCTTGATGTCTTCCTAGGTATGTGGCCTGCATTAGACTGGCACACTTTTCAGATTTGGCTCCTACTCTGAACCCAGTGCTGCCAGGAGGGCACTGGATTTAAAAATGTGCCAGGTATTAGAAGAGAGAGGCACAAAGAATGCAAACAAGAGCAGAGTAGAAGTGGGAAAGTTGGTTAAGGTGTATGTGCATCTGTAAGTCATTTAACTGCAGGAAGAATCACATAGCAGGGTGAAAACTTATGTTATCAGCTGCATAACATGTGAAAGTATTATTAATACTTGGAACACAGCAGGTGCCTACAAAAGGTCAGCAGATATAAAACAACTAATTTCGTCTTTTAAAAGTTATTTTTAAATTCATAATTTATTCAAATGTTGTGAGTACAGGGCCACTGAACTTGAAGAAGAGGTATCTCACTTAAGGTGCACACTGTCTAGGGTATCAAAGCCAGATTTGGAGCTGTCTAATCATTATCTGGACCTTGTGGAGATAGAGAACAACTTCTGACTCTGAGGTCATATCCAGCTTCTAGAAAAAGGAAAGTGGTGATAATAAGAGACTAAAATACAGTATTATGGGAAACTGCTGCAGTAATAGTGAGTTTCATAAGGTCTGTTGTCTTCTTGGAGCACAAATAAAAAAAAACTACTGTACTTATGTATGTTAATGTATTTCTGTCCAGAGTAGAGATGTAATTCGATTGTCACTGTCTATTTTAAAACAAATGACATAAACTAAATAATAAACCAACATTAATCTGAGGAGCAGGAGGACTGATAATGTAATCCACCCTTAGCATCTGTCTGTGCCCCTGCCAGGTCATTTAAGGTGGGAGAGATCAGATATATTAATGACTGGCACAGTTCTTGTAATAGGATATAAGGGGAGAGGGGTTTGGGAAATTGGGGGCACCTTTTAGAATATATGGGACCTGTGCCATCAGGACAGTTTATATGTAAACTGGAGGGGCACTAATGTTTCGAGAATGTGCTTAAGTAGGTTAGTCAAGGGTGAACTAAACTAGGAAACTAGTAAAAGACAGACCAGGGACCTTATGTATAAACGGTGCATACGCACAAAAATGTTGCATATGCCAAATTCTAAGCTCACGTTGAGATATATAAAAACTAAATGCCCTGCACATTTTCACGGCAGTCTCAAAGCATGCATATGCATGTTTCTGCTTGGTTTTGTAAATTGGCGGCACCAAGCATCAAAGCATCGCTACTGTTTCTGTGTGATTTCTCTTTCATTTTTATATTCGCATCCATGAAGTGGGCTTTATCCAATACACCGAAATTAATTGAATATTGTTTACAAATTTAAAGCAATTGATTGTAATCCATCTATAACAATATAATGGCGCACGGAATGGCCAAACTATTACAACTACCATGGCTGCTTTAGCATTGTTAGCAGACATTGCAAATGGATAATTTGGAGAGTGCATGATGTGAAAATGCATGTCATTAATGTTGTGGCGAGATATACGAGTGTCTTGCCAATAATTGCAGCAGCTTGCTGCTCAAAAGGTGTGAGCCCCAGAATTCTGCTACTTCCTCCAGTGGTGTTGACACTTAGATGGTGGGCTGCGACTTGTCTTTTCATGTTGACTTTGATATCTGACCACTTGTTTTTTATTTTGGGCACTGTGCAAATTCCTGAACTTGAACTTTTGAGTGCCTCTGCCATGCTGTACCACTCTATCATTTTTCTTTTGTTGCTTATACCATTGTTTAAGCCACCAAATAGTACATTTTTCCTTGCCTCAACTTAAATGAGCAGGACTTCCATTTTACATTTACTGAAATTTTTTTACATGTGCTTTTGCTATTGTCTTTTAAGAAAACACTGAACAGAAGGGGCTATTTATATTGATTTGCATATTCATACAGGAAAAATCTGGGATGCGTTGGGGTAGGGCTGTAGGCTCATGTATGTGTGTTAAATTCACATTGATTGGGCTTTGTAAAGGGAAAGCGCATACAACTTTTGCTTAAACACAGGGGATAAAACAAAATAAACTGACATATCTTTAAAATAAGTAAACATCCATTCATCCATCCATTTTCCAACCCTCTGAATCCGAACACAGGGTCACGGGGATCTGCTGGAGCCAATCCCAGCCAACAAAGGGCACAAGGCAGGAACCAATCCCAGGCAAGGTGCCAACCCACCGCAGGACACACACAAACATACCCACACACCAAGCACACACTAGGGCCAATTTAGAATCGCCAATCCACCTAGCCTGCATGTCTTTGGACTGTGGGAGGAAACCGGAGCGCCCGGAGGAAACCCGCGCAGACACGGGCAGAACATGCAAACTCCACAGAGGGAGGACCCAGGAAGTGAACCAGGTCTCCTAACTGCGAGGCAGCAGCGCTACCACTGCGCCACCTTGCCGCCCATAAGTAAACATAAAACAAATTAATTGGACTTATATGTAAGTGCACAAAAATACTGTATCATTTTATAGCAGTAATAGAAAACTGCCAAAATCCTAGAGATAGGGATGTAAATGTAAAAGTGTACATGATATTTGGAAAAGACAGGCAAACTCAAAAAGGTATGTATGAAGGTGTTTGAAAAAACCTCACCTTAAAACATAAACCCCATTTCAAATGCACAATATCTTTTCTTGTAGACCCACAGTTATATGTAATTCTTCTGTCACTTCTTTTGTGTGCCTGTTCTTCACCTTGCCGGTCTTTGGTGAGATACAGTTCACAATGCACTTGCACCCAGGACAGTGCTCCACTAACTTCTGTTTAGTAATACGTTCAGAATTCACCCAGGTATGACTGTCACCTTATATGTAGGGAGTGTCCTCCCTCACTCCTGATTGGCCTAGCTGAGAAAGGAACTCAGTTTCTAGCCTCTGGCTTTAGAAGACAGTAAACATACAAGCAGGAAGGTGCTTAATAAGTTTTAATCTTAAATCATTATTCAAATAGCTAGTGCCATAAATGAAAGCAAATAGAGTGTGTCAATTCACACCATGCAACCCGTGCCATCCTGTACTTCTACAAGCAGATAAAGATCAGCAACTCATTCAATATGTGGTCCTATTTCCCACACAGGTTTTGTACTGTGTTGGTTGAAGTCTCGGCAGTGACACACAGCATTCTTTATTTGACTTTCCTCTTTGATCCTCTAATTTATCTGACCTTATATACTTTATTTTATCTTAAGTATTAGCCTGTTTCCAAGCTGACTTTGCCTTTATAAATATAAATCCTCACTCCAAGGCAGTTGTTTCCTTCCAGCGCTCATAAAACTAAATCTTGCCTGCTAGGGCTCATGGATCTAAAAATGCCATCTTAAAATAAGCTTATAAAAGTAACTTAACACTTCTGACATCAGAGGCTGGATAGAGAAGTGTGTAACGTGGTATTTAGAAGCAATGCATCACAAGTGAGAGATTATGGTAAAGCATGTCTGCACAATCTTACTTCCAGAAGTGAGAGTTGTAGCAAAACATTCTTGTGAAACCATAAAGTGTGTATGTTCTTTGTGGCAGCAGGTCTGCTTATACATTTGATTTAAACCTGCTTTTATCTCTTATCAGTAAAAACAAGCACAGCCAAGTAACACAACATCATTTCTAAAACCCTAGGTTTACAGTGCCTCAGAGTCTGATACTTTTCGCTTAAAATAATTATCAAAATATTCCTGCAATTCTTATTTGAATACAAAATCAGACAAGATTAATTTTGCTTAGAATATAGCAGTCTGTTGTAATATAGAAAAGTAATACAGTGACTTTTGTAAAATTCCTCAGTTACAAATGTAAACATTTCTTTTTCTTCTTGAAAGGTTTTTTGTCTTCTTTATACAGGGGTTATTTATACAACAGAAAATTTGAACATGGGTCTGATTCAAATCTCTGCTGTTAGTGCAGATAACTAGGTTTGAATAGAAAGTAGCAAATATATAGGCATTACATTGAGGATGTTTTAATTGACTTGCCCTGTTGCAGATGTGTTTATATACATTTTTATAATCAATACATGCAAGTGTCCAAAAATGGCATACTGCCTGAGAGTCAGTGTGGCTTCCGTCCTGGACATAGCACCCTGGACATGATATTTGCTGCAAGACAGCTTCAGGAGAAGTGCTGTGAGCAAAACAAAGATCTGATGGCAGAGTATATAGATCTCACCAAAGCCTTTGATTCTGTAAACAGAAAAGGACTCTGGCTCATTCTGCATAAAATTGGCTGTCCCACAAATCTGGTGAATATTGTCTCTTCATTTCATGATGGCATGAAAACTTGCATCACAGAGGATGGCAAAATGTCACAGGAATTCATGGTCTCCAATGGCACAAAGCAGGGCTGTGTGCTTGCCCCACTCCTGTTCAGCATCTTCTCATTTATGCTGTATATAGCTTTCATAGATTGCAAAATTGGTATTCCAGTACAGTTCAGAACAGACGGTGACATCTTCAATCTTGGCCACTTACAGCCAAAGTCCAAAGTCCATAATGCTATCATACGTGACCTCTTATTTGCTGATGATTGTGCTCTCATGGCTCATTCTCTGGATGACCTATAGGGCTTGATGAATTACTTTGGCAGTGCAGCCAAACATTTTGGTCTCACTGTCAGTCTCAAGAAGACAGAAGTCATGGTTCTGGCATCTTCCGGTAGTTACCTCCAACAAGAAGCAGTGACTGTTGATGGGACAGCACTTGTATATGTAGACAAGTTTACTTGCCTAGGCAGTGTCCTGAGTAGTTCTGCAGTCAATCACCACAATATTTCTGCAAGACTCGTGAAAGCCAGCGCATCTTTTGGTAAACTTCAGAATTGCCACTGGAATGAACATGGAGTTACACTGTCCACGAAACTGGCAGTATATAGAGCAATTGTCCTAACAACTTTATTATATGAATGTGAAACGTGGACACTGTATTCAGTGCAATCTGAAGAAGCTAGACCGGTTCCATCTACGCTGTCTCCACAGAATCATTCATGTGAAGTGGCAAGACATGGTCCCAAATACAGAGGTGCTGCGTAAAAGTGGTATGCATGGCATCGTGGCAGTCATCAAAGCTGCACAGCTGCAGGGGGCAGGACATGTGGTGCGAATGGCAGATACTCGGATCCCAAAACAAATCTTCTTTGGACAGTTGTCAAATGTCAGTCAGTCGTCCTTTACTCCGATATAAGGACACTCTCAAAGCCAACCTGAAGACGTGTGGTATTACAATTTTATCAACTTGCTCTGAACCGGATCTGTCATGAAGGTGCCTAACACTTTGAGATGAGCAGACTTGCACAGCTGGAAGCAAGGAGGATGCAAAGGAAAGAAGCAGCAGGACAGCTAGTCAGTGGTGTTTTTACTTGTGATGTCTACAGCAAATCCTGCAAATCCCGAATTGGCTTACACTCCCACAAAACTACACACCGATGATGAGATCCGTTGTATCAACGGCTCAGTTTATGATTGGAAAAACTAAATGAGCAGGGAGATATCCATCCATCCATTATCCAACCCGCTATATCTAAACTACACTCACACTCACACCAAGGACAATTTAGAATCACCAATGCACCTAACCTGCATGTCTTTGGACCATGGGAGGAAACTGGAGCACCTGGAGGAAACCCATGCAGACATGGGGAGAACATGCAAACTGCACACAGGGAGGACCCAGGAGGTGAACCTGGGTCCCCAAACTGCAAGGCAGCAGCGCTACCCACTGTGCCACCATGCTGCCCAGCAGGGACATATTTTTAGATAAAATAGACTCGAAGTTCCACAGAAAAAGTAGGCAATTTTACATTAAATGATTTTGATATAATATGTATTTGAGATACCCTGAAATGTGCAGAAAGTTATTTGGAGATATATGACAATGTATTTGAGATATCTGAAAAGCCCAGAACATATTTCAAGATATCTTGAGTTGCATTTGTGATGTCTTAACATGTATTTTAGCTATCTCAAAATGTACAGCATATCATTTTAACTCATCAGGTGTTAAGAAAACACATAGAGCACAGATAAAGTTTTGGGTACTCCGCACCATATACTGTAGAGAAACACTGATACAAGTAGTCATAAAGGAGTCAAAAAATAAACTGGGGCATGCAGGGTTTTATAGGAAGAGGTGGGTTTTCAACCGGAAATGGGGTCTGTAAGAGGGCATGAAGTTGATAAGAAAGTGGGTGGAGTCTCATTTGGTTTTTTTTTCTGGTGGTCTGTAGAAAAAGGCAAAAAGGCATTAGTACCATTCATCAACCCCAATCTCTGGCTTTTAGTCCCAGCTAAGCACTTAGACTGCCTCCCGTGTGCATATGTGTGACACAAGAAATCTATTTAAGATATCTTATAATGCATTTCAGATATCTTGAAATTTATCTATTACTATTGTAATGAGAAAAAACAGACAATCATAAAGATTTGGGGCCCCTGAAGACTACCTCCATATAATATAAATAAAATGTGGGTTATAAATGGATCAAAAAGGGAAAATAAATGTTGTATTGACACAAGTCATCCAACAGACTGCATCAAGATGGCAGAGCTTCTGGTACTATGGGCTTCTGGCAAGCAGAGACGGGTCCATACAGGGGAACACTAGAAACAACGTCAGAAATGTTATAGTTGTCAATCTTCCATTCTTCAGAGAGAAGAAAAGAAAAGGTATCATTCAATAACACCCTCTGGTGTTTCAGCGTGGAATTCTAATATTGAGTCCCTAAGCTGTCCCTAATGTGCATGTGTGTGACACCATATATCTGTAATTCTTTTTGAGATATCTTAAATACATTTCCAGATATTTTTAAATGCATTTTGAGATATCTTTAAAAGAATACTCTACCCAACAATGGTATTTTTATATACAATATTACTAACCCTTAGCCATTACTAATTTGTAGTGGCTGAGAAAAAAATGTTATCTCATGTTTTAGTGGAGAAAGTACAAGAGAAAGATTCTTATTGAATGGGGCCCAATAGTGACCAAAGCTGGATAACTGCAAACAATGTGAAAAACATCGATTTAAGTTTTGTCATATAATGAAATGTCCATTATCCATTCATATGCTCAGAATATATAAAATGGACACATTTTTGCTAAAATACCCTTAACTAGCCAACCCGCGGCATACCATATGCCGCATAATCAGGCCGGTTTTTTAATGATTTTTAAGCACAGGGAGAAAATTAACATTTGGAAAATCGGTAATGTAATAAATCAGCAAGAAAAGCAACATTGTAACAATGAACCAACACACAATCGTCCGTGACTGAAAACTGGCGGACCGCCATCGCGCCCTGCCTACTCATGTGCCTACATCCAACTCGTCACTTGAGTCGCTGTCGTCTTTACACAGTCCACATGCACCTGTGACTCACGTAAACTTTTCATTGCTCTGTGCGGTTTTGGCTGCTTTTCTATATATAATCCACCAAGACGCCTGACCACGGTAGTAGCGTGAATTGCTGTATGTAGCGTGTAAAACAGTTTGCTATGGTGCACACGGTTGTGCGTCGTAACTGAAAACTCGGTTTTTAAAGACTGCTTACTTCATTGTGTTTTAACCTCAGTTGTAAAGGATTATTTTAAGGATCCCACGAGATACCCCTCACAAACCGTTTTACACGCTGCATATGGCGATTCAACTCCACGAGAATCATGCCTCTATGAACAGTCAACGTGGCTCAGAGGTGCATGGGGCCTCTACGACAGACGAATAAAAATGATGCCATTTTTTCTGTGTCATTGCGTCCGAGTTGGTGGGCGTGGCTACTTCCTGCGTGCGCCATAGGTGTCTTACTTGTCGGCGGCTTAGTGAATCCACCCCCCTTCCGGCGTGCTTTCCATGGGTGTCTTGCCTTAGTGAATTATATACTGTATATAGATACTTACTTGCTAATGACACTAAAATAGATGTCCTGCAATCAATAGAATTATCACCAATGGACCCGGACAGAATTCAGACTTGAGCAGGTATGTGGAAGATGAAATTTTATGTAAATAATTCTAAAGTGTAATATGTAAGAAGTAAAAACACAACATTAGATATGATTACACATTGAGAATCTCAAAGCCGTGAGTATCCATAATGAGAAAAACTTCTTAGTGGTCTTGCCAATGTCCATGTCTTGACCAAGTAAAGAAGCAATAAGAAAGGTTAATAGGACTATGGATTAACTAATCAATTCATATTAGGAAAACACATGTTAAGAGTGGAATTTCTAAAAGTGTTATATAGGGATGAGGATACTACTTTAAAGTATATTCTTCAACTGGAAAATGGGGGTAACAGATGGAAGATAGTTAAGGGTACATTTTGATCACATGTTTTAAAGCTTTTATTCAAAAAGGCAGCCACAGACACATGAAATTAATTATCAGGTGGTGCATGAATATGGCAGTACTTTTAGGAATTTTGAATATTGACTTGTTTTGGTTGAATTGGCACTGACAACAACAACAACAACATTTATCTATATAGCACATTTTCATACAAACAGTAGCTCAAAGTGCTTTACATAACAAAGAATAGAAAAATAAAAGACACAATAAGAAAACAAAATAAATCAACATTAATTAACATCGAATAAGAGTAAGGTCCAATGGCCAGGGGGACAGAAAAAACAAAAAAACTCCAGACGGCTGGAGAAAAAAATAAAATCTGTAGGGATTCCAGACCATGAGACTGCCCAGCCCCCTCTGGGCATTCTACCTAACATAAATGAAACAGTCCTCTTTGGATTTAGGGTTCTCACGGAAGGGCTTGATGATGATGGTCATGTAGACTTCTGCCTTTTAATCCATCCATCATTGTTGGAGCATCATGAAGCTTTGAGTAGGTGGAGGTGGCGCAGGCCACCACCACAAAGAAACCGGAAAAAGAAACAGAAAAGAGAATAGGGGTCAGTACGGATTTTAGAGCCACCATGAGTAGTTTTTATGAGGAAATTGAACATACAGAGTATCAGGATTAAGTTAAATTAAGTTAAACTGAAGTTATAAAAAGACCATGTTAAAGTAATGTGTTTTCAGCAGTGTTTTAAACTGCTCCACTGAATTCCTATTGGCAGGCTATTCCAGATTTTGGGTGCATAGCAGCAGAAGGCCGCCTCACCACTTCTTTTAAGTTTTGTTCTTGGAATTCTAAAGAGACACTCATTTTAGGATCTGAGGTTACGATTTGGAATATAAGGTGTCAGACATTCCGATATATAAGATTGGGCGAGATTATTTAAGGCTTTATAAACCATAAGCAGAATTTTAAAGTCAATCCTGAATGACACAGGTAACCAGTGTAGTGACATCAAAACTGGAGTAATGTGTTCAGATTTTCTTTTCCTAGTTAAGATTCTAGCAGCTGCATTCTGCACTAGTTGCAAGTGATTTATGTCTTTCTTGGGTAGTCCTGAGAGGAGTGCGTTACAGTAATCTAATCGACTGAAAACAAACGCGTGAACTAATTTCTCAGCATCTTTCAGTGATATAAGAGGTCTAACTTTAGCTATGTTTCTTAAGTGAAAAAATGCTGTCCTAGTGATCTGATTAATATGCGATTTAAAATTCAGATTACAGTCAACAATTACCCCTAAACTTTTTACCTCCGTCTTGACTTTTAATCCTAATGTATCCAGTTTATTTCTAATATCCTCATTGTATCCATTATTGCTAATCACTAAGATTTCAGTTTTCTCTTTATTTAACTTGAGAAAGTTACTATTCATCCATTCTGAGATACCAGTCAGACATTGTGTTAGTGAATCAAGAGAATCGGGGTCATCAGGTGCTATTGATAAGTACAGCTGTGTGTCATCAGCATAGCTGTGGTAGCTTACGTTGTGCCCTGAGATAATCTGACCTAACAGAAGCATATAGATTGAGAATAACAGTGGACCCAGGATAGAGCCTTGTGGAACACCATATAGAATATCATGTGTCGTTGAGTTGTGATTACCACAACTAACAAAATATTTTCTCTCTGTCAGTTAGGATTCAAACCAATTTAAGACACTGCCAGAGAGGCCCACCCATTGACTAAGGCAATTTCTAAGAATATTATGATCAATGGTGTCAAATGCGGCACTCAGATCTAAGAGGATGAGAACAGATAAATGGCCTCTGTCTGCGTTCACTCGCAAATCATTTACTACTTTAACGAGTGCAGTTTCTGTGCTGTGAATTGTTCTAAAACCCGACTGAAATTTATCAAGAATAGCATGTTTATTGAGATGGTCATTTAACTGCATAATGGCTGCCTTCTCCAGAACTTTACTTAAGAAAGGCAGGTTAGAGATGGGTCTAAAATTTTCAAGAGCCGAGGGGTCAAGATTATGTTTCTTAAGAAGGGGTTTAACTACAGCAGTCTTAAGACAGTCTGGGAAGACCCCCGTATCTAATGACGAATTTACTATGTCCAGAACATTATCAATTAGCACGCCTGATACTTTGAAGAACTTTTGAAAAACCTTGTTGGTATTGGACAAGCTATATTGAAATAAATATCCTGTTCTTGTGAAAACTGTTCTTATCTATACTAATAAAAGGCAAAGCTCTCACTGACTCACTCACTCACTCACTCATCACTAATTCTTCAACTTCCCATATAGGTAGAAGGCTGAAATTTGGCAGGCTTATTCCTTACAGCTTACTTACAAAAGTTAAGCAGGTTTCATTTTGAAATTCTACACGTAACGGTCATAATGGTCGATAACAGTCGACAACGTCCGCCATGTTGAACTTTCTTATTTATGGCCCCATCTTCACGAAATTTAGTAGGCGGCTTCCTTGCACTAACCGAAACCGATGTACGTACTTATTTCGATGATATGACGCCACTGTCGGCCGCCATATTGAACCCTCCAACATCACTAATTTTCCAACTTCCCGTGTAGGTAGAAGGCTGAAATTTGGCACTTATCTTGGTGGTATGATGCCACTGTCGGCTGCCATATTGAACTTTTCAACGGTCTTTGTTACTTATGAGCCCAACTTCAAGAAATCTGGTACGCGGGTTCCCAACGCTAACTGAATCCTACTTATGTACATATATACATCCATAGCCTGCAGCTCGGTCACCATGTGAGGCGGCGTTGGGTCCCCCATCCCAACGCCTTCCACATTGTTGGCTGCCTGCCTATATAAGGCCGTCCGTCACTCCCGTCTCTACAATCCCTTCCTTGCTTCGCAACGGGACTCACGTCTCCCTGCTGATAACTACAGCCTTTTTATTTAATCCACGGCTTCTCCGCTGTTTTATTGTTCATTTATTACGATTATAGTTATTGTGTAGGTATTTTAGACTTACTTTACATTGTTCAGGTACCCATTTCCTTTATCATTCTAACCGTACCCCCATTAACATGTCTATCCAGGTGATCACCATCGATCAAAAAACTGTCACTTACCGAGTGGTTTCCATGCCCAGAGATGGCACCTACCTTTTCCATTCTCTTTGTTACATATTGCACGGCCATATCAGGCTCACTCTTGATATCCGGAGGAACATTGTGTCTTATGTATTGGATGACTGGGACAGGTTCAAGGTGTGGACTGATGACGGTACAGGAGATAATTATACTACACAGGAGCACTATAAGAGTGAAATGCTTAAGCCCTTCACCTATGCATCTGCATGTGAGTTGATGGCTGCCGCTGAATTGTTCGGTTGTCACTTTCAAGTGTACCGAAATGGCCAAATATTTTACACCTTTCGACAACCGCCAATGCCTCTTAAACATCTTAGATTGACAGGTGACAATTTCAGTAGTGGACACTTTGATGTTTATGAATGTTTAAACTCTCAAAAGCTGGATGTGAAGTTATCGATGAAACCGGTTGTATACTTACAACGCTTGACAGATGCCGAATGTCTCTTCAACACAAGTCCTACAAATACTGTCGTAACTGAAACAAACCATGAAATTCAAACCGATTATGACAGCAGCAATCCAAGCTGTGAGATTTGAAACAAGATTACTTTTCACATGGCCAACTGTACGTTGCATGCTCAAGAGTAACTTCAGCGCACAGCTTGGTCATATTACAACCGGAGGGCCGAACTCACAATGTGGCATACAAAGAGATCATTAACAAATAATTATTGGTATATTTTCCCTCAGTTTAAAAAGGTTTAATTTTCTTCTTAATAAAAATTTTAAGGCAGTACTTCGCCGCTGCGAAGCGCGGGTATTTTGCTAGTGTTTTAATAAAATGTTTAAGACTTCATAAAGTTTTTCATGAAAAGCATCATTATTAGACTTAGTCCAGCTGGAAGCAGCTTTAAACACAATAATAATGCCATTTTTCATCAATATCCTGAATCATTTTTGGAATTAAGGGTGACTCTTCTTTGGTGCACCCTTGCTGCCCTGGTGTCCCGACACTACCAGAGTCTTCATATCCCTTAAAAAGTTATCCATTATAGAGAGACTTCCTGTTGCCTGCCTTAACAGAACTACATAATCTAGTGCCTTGCCTGTGTGATTTTGCCTAATGAGCTGGAGGGCAGTGACTGGATTTCTGACAGTCCTTCCACACCTTAGGGCCGGTTTATACCTCACGCTCATATGCGTACACATCATGGCCACCACACGTTCTTAGCGGTCTTTTGACACATCTTCTGAACACATCCTTAAAAATTAACTTGACACATGCACAAGTTGCAGTACTAACAAGAATATGGGTGGCGTATGTGTGCAAGTTTTGGTACATGACGTCAGCGTTATTGTTTACTATCAAGATGTGACGGCAGACTTGCAGCTTCAATAGGATCAATCTACATGCTTGGATGTTTAATAAATGGTTTGATGCAGTGAAGCAAGTAATCAAATTTAAATGCTGACATGCAAAGTGTTCGTGGTGGTTTTCTTCATCCATTTCTCACATAGGCAATACAAGCGTTGCATATTCCCCGTTGTAATTTTTATTTCGAACAACTTTCTTCGCTAAACTCAAAACACAGCGAAATTGGACGTTGTTTTCTCCCCATGATGGTTTCTTGCACTAACACAATTCTCCAGATTTACTTAAAGTACACACGCAAATATAGACGGTACGCTGCTTACATAGCAGCAGCTTCCTCAACCTCATGCGTCGCGTAACATTAAGTATGCACCCACACCATGCTTCCTTTCAGGGCATGGCTTTCTGTCTTCTGTACTTCTTCTGTGTCATCATGCCTAATGGTGTTTAAGTTTCCCATTGCAGTCATTGCAGGGTGAGAGAGAGGCAGAGACAAGCAAACAATCGAGCACCGCGCAGGAAGCATATCTTATAGCACTGAGGAGTTTTAGTTAATATGTAATACGTGCTCTGATTGGGTAGCTTCTAAGCCATCCGCCAATACCGTCCTTTGTATGAAATCAACTGGGCAAACAAACTGAGGAAGCATGTACCATAAATTAAAAGACCCATTGTCCACAGAAATCCGCAAACCAGCGAAAAATCCGTGATATATATTTAGATATGCTTACATTTAAAATCTGCGATAGAGTGAAGCCGCGAAAGTCGAAGCGCGATATAGCGAGGGATTACTGTATCCGAAACAGTGTCCTCACCTGGAAAGACACTGTAGAACTTTGTCCTAATACCATTTGGGTTGTTTACTGCCTGCTGCATTTAATCATATAGTGGAGCTTGTCCTGGTCTCTGTCACCAGTATGAATTTTGTGGTGTATTTAGATCATATTTTAAGGCATGCTCCTAATTCTGAGACTAGCTCAAAAATGTTTGCATTGTGCTACAACTTCTCCAACACACTTAAGATTAGCTTTATGGATTGTTAGATGCTACCCAGATATTTGGTCTGCACTAAAGCCACTGAGCCAGCTAAAGTGTCAGTGTTGAGGAAATGGACACAGGCTGTGGACTTTACCAACTTGTGCATATTATTGGTGGTAGCTTCATTTTATTAACATTTTAAAAAGCATTATTGTCTTCTATACCCCTTTGAGGTCAGTCCCTAAACAGTTAGCAGTTGATATGTACTACAGTACATAGATGGGCACTTAAGGTTCATAGAGGGAAGGATGCACATCTGGTGAAGGTGCACCCACTGCTTCCTGTTTCTCTAGAATACACAGACCATGCCTTCCGCCCATAGCTTTACATTTTTCCTATCTGAAGGGTAAATGGCTCAGTGGCTCAAGGGAATGGCATTTTATGATAAGGCAAAGGGTGAGAAGGATATGTGAGAATGCTGATGCCTTGTTCTGGCTGCTGGAAAACAATATACATTAAATCAGCACATTTTAACATTCCTATTTTTAAATAAAATATGAGGTAATTACTTTTTTCCAAAGCAAAATTTCCAAACATAGAAAGCATTATAATATTTATTTTAAGCCTTCTGAAGTTTCAATTATTTTTGTGCCATATTAAGAATAACATTCTCCTCCTAGCTATAACTCAAATATTTTTTTAAATATAAAAAGTGGCATGCAGTTAATAAACATATATTTTTTGCTTTTGTTTTTCTTTTTTATTTGAGATGAGCTATGGGCCATGAAATCTGTACTGTAACTTTTAAATTGCCTAGCTGCCTAATGCCTTAATTTGATTTAAGAATCTTGCTGTGGGGGATGTTTTGTTAATGTAGGTAGTAACTGAAACAAGTAAAGTCTTACAAGCTTTAGCAGTATGAATCTTCCCAGTTGGTATTGTCAGAATAGTCAGTAAGGGGCACTGTTGCTTTATATACAATGTGTGTCTGTCTGCTTATGAAACATAATCAGTGATTCAATAAAATGACACAGTAATGAGCAAAACATGCACAGCTACTGGACTCTAATAGACTGCAGCCATCTCGGTGCACAATGAAGAGGCACACTAAGACTTCTCAGCAGGCTTATACGTTTGTGTTAAAAATGAAGCTGAGCTGTGCTCAGCATAACCAAATTAAATAAATTAATCCCACTTTTGCATGTTGCGGACAGTGTGAAATTTGTCGAATATGCATGTAAAATCTGCATATGTGGGGCATTATCTTTTAAATTTCTTCTCATAACTGAGGCTGTTGTCAGCATTTCACTTATTATGGAATGCACTTGCCATATTACATGCACCTGCTAAAATTGTGAAAACATTAATATCAAATATGAACCTATTTTTCAATGTCAGATTAAACACTACTTAATTGCCATATATTTGGCACTCTGGAGCCCCTCTCCCCCTCACTCTTCTGTATTTCCCTACCTGCCTTGTCTTCACATGTAATCTCCTACGCTTTGCTCACTAGGCCAGCATGTGGGACTTTATGATAGATGTAACTGCACTCAAGCCTGCTTTTTAACTGGACCTCACATGAATCACATTATTTTTTGCTGTCTTCACATTTTTTGAGTGCGTTTTAGCATCAAATGTAATGAAAATAGCATAATTTCAAAAAAGCAAAACTGAGGATGGCAAAAACACCTGCCCCCCTCCCTCATATAACCCTGTTAATTTGAGTTCATATTTACCTTGCACATAAAAATACCTACTGGCCATCTTTTTTTCTGTGTTGTTGAGTGCCGGCAGGATACATCTAGTTCAAGTACTGAAGTACATTGTACAGAATGTGCAGAGCACTGGGCTGCTCAGCAACCAAAATAAACTGCAATTGTGGGTAACATCCACATTTATAGTGGGAAAAGCAAGTGGTGTTTTTGAAAACCATGCTAAAAATGATTTAGACTCAGCTGAGCCTCTAGACTTGCTGTATGCACTGGAGATATTGCCATTAAATGCACACTTAAAGACAAGTAAAATTTTCCAGGCTGTCTGAAATGTTTACAGTGAGTATAGAAAATAATAACCACCACCCCTTCAAAATATTCACATTTTGTTGTTTTGCAGCCTGAAATGAAGACACACACAAAAATATTCCTCCAGCTTTATTTACTCAATGCAAGTTGTAACAACCAAGTGAAAAATATAATAGCAACAGTTCATAATAAAAAAAATACAAAAATAAATAATCAGAATCACTGAGATGATTCAAGGATCACCCCCGTGACAGTCCTTTGTGAGACCAGCTTTTGGCATAACTAGGCCATGCAAGGACATTCACCTTAATCTCCTTCAGCTACTGTGTGGTTTGGGTCAATGTCATGTTGGAAGGTGAACCTTCTTCCCATCTGCAATTTTCTGGAAGATGGCAGCAGGTTTTCTTCAAGAATTTGAGGGCATTTTACCCCATCCATTTTTCCTTATTTCATGACAAGTGGCCCAGTCCCTGCTGCAGAGAGACACTTTCATAACAGGATGCTACCACCTCTAGGCTTCACTCTAGGTATGATGTTCTTTGGATGGAGCTTTATTGGCCTTCTGCCAGACATAACATTTGGCACTGAGGCCAAATAGTTTGACTTTGGTCTCATCTGACCATAACATATGAGAATCTTCAAGGTACATTTTGGCAAAGATCAAACAAGACCTAATGTGGCCTATCTTGAGGAGTGTCTCTTTTTTTTTCAACCCTCCTTAACAACCTAAATTTGAGGAGTATTTGTGATATTATCATCATATGTACACAATGGCCACTCTTTGCCATAAAGTCCTGCAACTTCTTCAAAGTTTCTAATAGGCTAACCTCTCTGAGGTAGCTTCGCTGGCCAGTTTTCTTCTCGATCTTTCATTGAGTTTCGAGGAACAGCCGGATTCAAGAAGGGTTCTACTAGTACCAAACATTTTCCGCTTTTTGATTATGGATTTTACTGTGATCCTAGGGATTGATGAAGTGTTTGAATTTTTTTGTAACCATCTCCTCAGTTGTGCCTTTCCACAACTTTATCCCTGAGATCTTTTGACAGTGCCTTGCCCCCATAGATTGCTTTCAGTTGCATTTCCAAGCACTGGAATGCTCTAGGAATAGCTGAACTAATCAGAATGATTACAATTGATCTCGGGTGAAAGTCAGATTGGCAGAACCTGATTGAGGTTTTTTAGAAGGGAGGATCTTTTAACTGTCTCAGTGTTTCTGGTTTTTAGTTTTTATTTTATTTCTGAACTGTTGCTATTATATATTTCACTTGTCTGTTATATGTTGCATTGAGCAAATACAGCTGGGGAAATACAGTATTTTTAAACTATGAGTCTTAATTAAGGCTGGAAAGCAACAAAATATGAATATTTTGAAGGGGGGGATTCTTTTCTATATCCACTCTATGTTTAGGATAAGTCTGATCATAAAATTAAATAGTCTTATACCATGTTGTAAATGGTTTCTAGTTAGAGTGCTCACAGCATGCTACTGTGCCTTACTTGAATATGGTTCTTCAGTTTTTTTAGATCATTTATTGATACATCATGGATGGCAGGACAGTGACTAGCATTGCTGTTTCACACCACTGAGAGTTTAAATCCAATTCTTGTCATTCTATGAGTGGAGTTTGTATGTTTTCACTTTGTCTTTCTCAGTTTTCCAGTAGGTATTTGCTGGCAGTTATGAGGTAACATTTGTGTGTGTGAGTCAGCGTATTCTAAAATGGCCTAGGAATGATTCCTGTCTTACACCTGGTACTGCTGGGATAGGTAATTGGAGGATAGATTTTTCATTTAAGCAGTATGAGTACCCAGCAGGGAGTGCTAGCTCTTTTGGAAATAGTTTATTTTAAGAACAGTTTCCAAGAAAACTACAAACCAGACATGTTTCCTTTTCAGCAAAGAGAAAAACATCACCAGACTCTGTAAGAACTAACAGAAGGACTGCATTTGACTTTTTTCTGTTTTAACATTGATCATTTACACCTTAAGCCAAAAACAGCAGAAAGAGGCCTGTTAGAAAACATGTATCTATAGCGAAGCCTTTAGGTCTCTGTTTTCACCAGCCAATTTACAAAGGAACAGAGATCGTAAGTAGAAACCTGTCTTCATTGTCATGAATCTTGGTTGTGGCCGTCCCAGATTCGTTTCACTTAATTTTTGCAATGTTTATACATTAATCCATCTTCTGAAAATTAATAAATCTTCTTAGAATAAATCTGCACCTTAGCAATTCACTATGGCACATGTGTACCTGTTCGCTAGAGCACTGCGGTAGTCATTGTGCAGCCTGGAATAGTTGTAGTCTTTATTTGATATTGTAAGAATTGTAGAGCACTGGGTTATTATGTGTGAATGCTTAATTATTTCATCCCAACTGAGTAATTTAATAAATTTTAATTTGGCAGAATGCCACAAAAACAAAGCAATATCTTTAGAAGATAAATGTGTTTTCCCTAACTTCTACTCTCAATATAAACAGAAGTGCAATACAGTAGAATCATTAGGTCTGGTACCTGACCATGAAGACAGCAGTGCAAAGCATGGAAAATACAGGACTTGTCTGCGAGCAGGAGGTGTGTATCCTCTGCTAAATTTCATTGGCCTAGGTGTGTGGCCACCACTGAGTGTCCTTAAGGATCCTGGCTTGGACTGACTTATAGAGTGGTGGAAAGTGAATGCAAGTGGAATTATTGTGCAAGTGAACTGCACGGAAGGGACATGGGAGATTGGGGTAGCATTGGAGAGTTGCTGGGGAATGGGAACAACAGTTTCATCTACAAAATAAACATCAGTGCCTATCTACCCTCAACATTACAAACATACCCATATTCCTTCTATGCTATATCTACCTCTGACAACAAAAATTCCTGTAATGAGTTCAAATCCTACAAAAAGGACATAGCCCCTATGCTGATTCCAGGGCTACAGGGGATGGATTATGAGGACATATTAAAAGAGCCAAGTGTTTTCAGTTTAAGCCAAAGAAGATTAAGAGGAGACATGATTGAAGTATTTAATATTATGAAGGGAATTAGTTAAGTGGATCAAGACTGTTACTTTAAAATTGTTAATCAAGAAAACGGACATAAATGTGGACACTTGTTAAGGATAAATTTCACACAAACATTAGGCAGTTTTTCTTGACATAGAGAACCATGGATACAGGGAAAAAACTATCAAGTAGTGTGGTAGATGGTAAGACTTTAGGGACTTTCAAAACTCAATTTGATGTTATTTTGAAAAATTAAGTGGATACAACAAGCAAGCTTTGTTGGGCTGAATTGTTTTCATCTAGATTGCTCTAATATGCTAACATATTTACTTCATTAACTGAAATATTAATGTACATGGATTTCTTATTGTCTATTTATGTTAACATTTTGATGGTTACATTTCTTGCTGCTTTGGAAAAAAATTGTGATGTTTTTGCATGGTAGTGAACATATGCTTTATGGTCATTATACCCATTGCTAGTCATATCATGTGGAGGTCCTGGAAAACTGTGTGTCATCTTACTCTGGTTATAAAAGATGGCAGTGCATAGCTTCTGGTATCTTAGTGTTGAACCATTCTGAATGAAAACAACATTCATGTTAGCGTTAGGTTAGAAGTAACTACCCAAGGTGATGTATGGATTTCTGACATCTTTTCTTTTTTGGATTTTTGACTATGATTCTTGTTTTGCACTCATTTTTGTATATTTTTCTTCTCGCTTCTTGCTTGATTTTTGACCACCTGTTACTTATTCCCTTAATGGTGTTTTCCATCTCCTGGTATTTTTCTAATTATCTTTATATCACAATTAAACACCTCAGCCCTTGGAAATAATCACATTATTTATAAAGGCGTTGTCATCTTCAGCTCTTTATCTGTTAATATGCTTCCTACTTCTCTTGGTTGTTTCATGTATTTCATTTATGTTTTTGAGTAATTTACGCCTGACACAATCAATTAGGTAAACATATATGTTGAATTTCTTCTTAGCCTGTTTCCATGGATGTTTCAGAAGCATGTAACATTTCTCACTCTGTTAGAATTGTATACGTGATTCTGCCAAAATTTATACAAATAAAATATCCACAAATACTGTACAAAGACAATTGTGTTTAAAAGCATTGCAGCATATTAAAACTTCAGCTCCCATTACATATGTTACCATGTTCACAAATCACAGCAAACAACAACAAACACTGACAAGCATCATAAAATGATTTCATTCACATTTCAGAAACCATTAAAATGTATCAAAACATCAGATTTTATAGCTTTGGTTGCAGACCATAGCAATTTACCAAACAGTCCCCCTTCTGCAGTAAAGTGGTAGGTTCACAAACAACAAAAACTCATTGAATATCGATTGCTACAATCACAAAATGTGTTGAAAGAAACTTGTGTAATTCAAGAAAAAACATAAACTTTCACATAACGTTTGAATTGCATGATTGCACAAGGTTTTTAATAACCTGAGATAAAATACTAGGGCCTGTTTGGACCCAAGCTTATGAGTAAAGAGATCTAAGTTAGTCTTAATCTAGGAAAATGCTTAATAGCTCACAGGACTGGAGATAGAAGTCATTTACAAACTGACATCCTTCTTTTATTTGAGAAAAATTGGGGTCAACCATATCAGGTAGGACGTGAACAGGAGCATCACTGTCATGGAGCTATTTAGTCAAGGAGATAGCTTTAATTTCTTTCTGAAAGGGAAAGGACAGATGTAACCCATAACAATGTTACATTTGAAAGGTATGTCAAAAGCTTGAATTGACAGCAGCAAGTGACTCAGCCAAGAAAGTTAAATTTAAAGGTGATAAAAGGATACCAAGACAGACAGTATGGACCATTTGAGGAGATTAGTGTGAGAAAGGGTTGATATGGTGGCAAAAGAGTCTCATATAACACAGAATGAAACTGAAAATGGAATGGAGCATGTTGCTTGTTAAACCTGACCACATTAAGACAGAGAACAAAGGATTGCAGGCAAACGGCAGAATTACTTAAAACCTTGCCAGTCATAATCGGTAAATTAAATTGTTAATAATGTTAAAAAAAATTCGGTTCACAGCATCAGTTTGTAAAAGAAACATTTTTATAAACATGTGAACATATTGTTTTTGTTAGAGAAGAATGACATAGAGCATAGGTACTAATAATTCATTGCCACTTTCACAGATGTTTTACAATAATAATGAATATCTAATTAGCACTTTTTGTATTTACTATGTCAACCATATGCACATATTTACAGAATATGAGATACTTATGTCATATCTGCAAAGTGAAGAACATCTGGAAAACAAAGATATTCGGTAACAAAAGTTGTTTCTAAATCAGTATAATGTAACAAGCAATATTTTGTTTTATTTCATTAAGCACTTACATGTTTTTCTGCAACTTTTCCAGTGGTGGGTTAAGTAAATTGGTTGGTATGCCATCTGTTATAATTTAGCTATTCAGTGTCTTGGAGTTGTGTAGATGCCTATTTATTGCATTTTAGATGTTCAACATTTTACATTATACTTTTCATTTTATCATTTTACCATTTTGTGTCAGCACGGGGCTGCCATCTTCTGCTATTTTGTTGTTTTGTACAGCAGTCATTGCTGCCTTGTCACCACTGGAATTCCATCATCACAATCCCAATAAAGCAGATGGAAATCTATTTAGGCATCTATTCAGGTTTATGGATGAATCTTGTTAAAAAAATATTTTTGAGTAGCTGATAAAACAAAGCTCTGGTAGCTAGGGAGTCTTCCTTTTCTTGACCTGTAGGTTACATTTTTGGTTTGGCAAACTGCTTCTTCTATGTTTTTTCTGGTAAAAGGCTCTGAGCCACTTAAAAGGCTTTGCTTGTATTCTGTCCCTGTCCACACAGTTGGCAGGAACTTCAGTCAAAATCCCCCAAAGACAAGGCTAATGTACCCCTATTTTGGGAATCTCTTCCCCTACTCTGAAAAATGAAATCTCTTGTTTAGTAATTTAAACAATTAATATAGGCTGTTTCAAAAATGGAACACTGATCTATTGTAAAGAAAGGTCTTATCACTTGTACTGCTGGATTATGTTACCAAGCTTTGTAACTAGCTAGCACAGGCTACAGTTGTACAAAGGTATATTAAAGACAAGAAAAAACTTCCAAAATAAAGAAAGAAATTTTGGGAAAGGCAATTCAGAAAGAGATCCCCCTTCCAGGTAGGCTGGGCATGCAATGGGTGTCAAAAAATGAGGTGAATAAAATGCACAAAACAGAACACAAGTAATTCTCTTCACAGGACTAGATGGCCAATCTATCATAGCCACCTGAGAAATACAATACAATGATACAAACTACATTGTTCACAAACAATGGGCACCTTTTGTTATCTAAAAATAGGTTAAAACATGTCAACTGATGAACAACGTTCTAATGAAAAAAATCAGTGAATATATTCTTTAATGATATTCAAGTTTAATTAACTTACTGACTATAAATCTGATGTACAGGTTAGGTGGATTGGTGTTACTAAATTGGGTCAAGTTTGTCTGTGTGTGTGTTTGTGTGTGTGTGTGTGTGTGTGTGTTCACCCTGCAATGGAATCCTACCTTGAACCTGACGCTAGCTCAGAGTTTCCAGCTGTCCTGCAACTCTGCCCTGGATAAGCAGTTTGAGAAGATGGATGGATGGAAACAGCACTCTAAAGGCTATGTTCTGTGCTCTGATATGAACAGAGAGTTTAATTTTAAAATTGAATAACTCAAGGTAGTGTTTAACCTATAATATAATATGCAATCACAGTTACATTTACAAGAGAATCAAAAGTAATCATTAAAATAACCGACACTACCTATAAAATCTTGGCCTGTACTCCATTTAACATTGGATCTCGGCCTCTACCTTTAGGCTTTTGGAAATATCAATGCAAATGGTAATTATTATACTGAAATATACTAAAAAACAAATGATTCTAATCTTGTGAAGCTAAGACATCAACTTCACATAATACTAAGTTAATATCAGCCCTAGATTTGTTTTCATGCTTAGCTAGAATTCTGAATTTTCTTAATAAAGTTAGAAAAATTACCAGGAATAGTACAGACTCCGGTGCAATAAGAATGCTACTATCCTACAGCCAAAATTCTAAACTATTATGACCCCTAACCAATTACAGTTGAGTTTCAAGTTGAGTGGGCGGAACGATGAAGGTGGCTGTTGCAAGGTTCAGTATGTTGCTTATTGCCGACTTTGCAATCATTTTGGGGTGGAAAAAAGTGTAGATGGTTTGAAATCCTATTTAAACTGAAAGATAATTCAAATGAAAAAAAATCCCCCTCATTTTTAAAATTTTTTGTCCGCCCATATTTCCCCCCATGAAAGTCTGCTCCTTATTTTTATCACCATGGCACTGATTTCCCCCCAAAATTTGGAGGAATCCCCATGACCTGGTAGCCCTGTCCTTTCCTCTCCTGATTCTTTATCTTGTACTGTTTTTTCCCTTCCAATTAAGTCTTCACTGTGGCAGCACAATCTGTATTTCACATTAGCAGTCAAGAGCATCCAGTGGGCTTCAGTTTAGGTAGAGGACTCAGCAGGACAAGCTGAAGGGCATGTGATAATAAAAGCCTTTGCTTTAACAAGGCTGACAAATATCAGGCTTAACCAGGTGTCATAAGTAAAGAATACTTCAGAAAACAGAGAATTAATACAAATACAATAGAATCTCATTTTTAACAAGGTAAAAATAACAAAAAAATACATGTGATAATAATACAACACAGATATCATAAAGAGTTGGGGCAGCCACCCGTATATTGTTTTTCCTGATTGCAAAATTTTTTTTTTTTTTAAGCACAATGTTCACAAGAGAGAAGATTACAATAGACAAAGATGGAGGCTTTAAAGACCCGTAGAGGAAGTGACATCATCAAAAGGACTGGAACCAGAAGTGATGTCGTCTGGACCGGACGTGATGTCAGCACATGGCCTGGTGCTGGAAGTGACGCCAGCAAAGGGGCCGGTTCCGAAAGTAATGTCTTCTGAGGCGCCGGAACCTTGCAGGAGTTCCCAGGATAGGTCTGTAGGGAACTGAGAAAGATAGTCCGCGCACTCCGCCACCCCCTGGTCGGATGTTTTATTACAATTACTCAGACCCTTTAGCTGCCTCCTACTTGCACGTGTGTGACATACATAACAGAAGGCCAAAAGACAGACTCAAGGCCAAAAATATACAATTCCAAAACTCACCTAAACACAAGAGAAATGTAATTGGCTTTAACAAAAAATGGGTAGGAAGATTACATTCTGCTGGGTATGCTCTTCTTGCCTTTCCCCTTTCACATGACTGCTACAAATTATTCTGTGCCTAGCAACATACATAACGCCCTGAAGATACAGTATGATCAAACCGCTTGTGCAAGGAAAGTACATGAGCAGAGCTCAGGATTCACAGTTGGAGTCCCAGATATTTATGAACTGCAGCCTGCATTTTTGCCTGAGTCATGTTCTACCTGTGTCTATGTGGGCTTCCTCTGGGTGCTCCAATTGTCTCTCACTTCTGAAGGATGTTGTTAATGAGTTAACTGTATACAAATAGATTGACGTATACCCTTTAATCAAGGTACCAAAGTTATATAATCTGTTATGCAGAGAAGAAAATACATGTAATAGCATATAATATACATTCTTCAACACTGCATTTCTTCTCCATAGGATTCCTCTGCTTTTAATTACACATTTATCATTTCAAGTGAACATTTACAGTGATGTGACAAATGAGCATTACATAAACTGTTAAATTGTTCCTTCAAATAAATTTGATGGCTTTTTAAATACAACAAAGGATGTCTGAACAAATAATGCATACTGTTTTAATAGTAAAAAGTAAAGAATTATGAACAGTGGCAGCATATCAGTGAACTATATTATAGCCCATCAAAATGACAGACAATTGAATGGGCTATCATGAGCACAAATAACTAAAATGCCATAAGCAAGATAATGAAACTAAAGCATTTGTTTTTTTTTTAATTTAAAAAAATCAACTTGAAGTTCAATAGATAATTTTCTTGCAGCATATAGACAACAATGTGATAAATGTCTAATATTTCCCAAGAAATGAAAGTGTTTAATAATGATTCCATGTAGACTGCTGCATGTGCAGTTTCTGAAATATTTCCATGGTAATAACAGCTATTAAAATGCAAAAGATGTGATTTTAACTGGAATCATTGTGTGAGGAGGGATACTTTTGGCACAATGAATAGATGAAATATGATTAATTAGTTCTGCTTTCACATAGCCCTGAAGCCATTTAGTAGTGCATACACGAGTGCAATTCTCTGAAATTCAATGCTGTAATATCCTTACTGATCTAATAATTCCTTGTTCTGATTATAGCCCTCTATTCATGCTATCTGTAAAAATGCTTAACTTCAGTCCTGCTATGAATTATAAAAATCTGGAAAAATACACATTAAAACACATAGTGCATTACAACCGTGGTCCTACAATAAGAGAAATAATAACATTCTGTGACAGTATTGTGTATATTTTTATTCCCTTAAGATGAAGAGAACTATTATGTTTCTATTACACAATGTGTACTGTAAATGTCTGATTGTACTGTATATCTGTGTCAGCTACTGATTATTGTCTGTCTGGAATTAAATATAAAATTTAAGCACAGTTCTTTATCATGTTGAGCTTAATATCATCACCACTTTTACTCATCAGCAAAGCTGGGGTTTTTTCTACAATAGTGTCAACACACAAATTGCTTGTCCTGTAGGCCCAGCAGGATTTATTTCTGTTGTTCTCCATGACTGCTTTCTGAAACAGATTGCTTTTTCAAAACTGTGTATCTGTTAATTTGAATTGGGTTTAAGGAATAAACTGTTATTCATATATCATCAGGTCAGAATTAGCAGTTACACAATGGATGTTTTCAGCATCTTAAATATCTGTATAATTTTATTTACATTACCGTCATCTACAATTAGTACATACAAATCTTAATTTTTGCTTTGCTTTAGGTAAAATTCAACCAGACTAAGGTAATATAATGCAAACATTACATTAGCCTTTTATTAATTTAATAATCACATTCAAAATATTCTTTCTGAATGTAGGATTTAATTTCAAGGAGGTGTTTGTTTTGTTTGTTGGGGTAGGATGCCACTAGGATACAACAGGGAATACTTGCTCCTACGTCAAGCTCAACCAGAGAGAATAATTAGAGTCACACTGGCAGCAAGAAATGTACTGCGCAGGATGGTGTGGGGGTGAAGTATGCCCTGTATGAGCAGTATGCTGTATGTACCTGAAGAGCATTAGGCAGGACTATCAATAAGAGATGGAAAGCTGATGCACTGCATGCAATGTTCCTTCATAGGGCTGGGAAACAATCAATTCACCTTTTGGCAAGAATACATAGCCCTGTCCTGGTAAAGAGGGTGAATAACTGGCAAAAATAACAGTGGTGGCAACATTTCCTGGCCACTAGATGGACCGTGATCCCAGGAGAGAACAGAAAGGACAATACTGCCCTCAACAAAGCAGGAAATTGGGAAAATTTTTTTGGAGACCTCAGTCTTTAAAGGCAGCTGAAGACTTTGCTGTGCAAGAGAACCAGGAACCAACAGAGATGAATATTGCCTGGCATCCATTGAGCAAATGTTGGTGGCTCATGTCCCTTGACGTGACCCTTTAATATTGTCAGCATTGTAGAATATTCAAATGGTGCTGTGAAAAGAGAAAAAGGAATGGATAAAAATGAAGAAAGACAGCATTAGAGAGAGAGAGGACATGGTGTGGTACTGTGCTGGGCAAGACGGTGAACCAGCCCACTGGATTTATAGTGTTTAAAGACCTGTGTAGATAGGGCCAAACGGTCAGCAGGTTTGTTGTTTCCTTTCTTGATTTTCTACTTTTACTTTCCCTGTTTGCTTATCCATCCTTGTGGTTATTTTTTTAAAGAATGTGCCATTTTTGGTGTACTAAGGTATGGGAGGCCTAGTGTAGAATTACTGGAAATCCTACTCTCTTAGTGGCATAAAAAAAAAAAGCCTCCACCATGCAATGTGCAAAGTTGTGTCCTCTTTCAGGTTTACAACAAACATTAACGAAAGAAACATAGTCATTATTATTATTATTACTATTATTATTATTATTGTTGTTATTATTATTATTATATAATCACAATATATATAATCTTTAAAGTTTAATGGAATTAAAATTATGTGCACAATTTACTTTTCAAATAAAAACAATTCATGGCATATAATGGTCACAGCTAATAATTTAAAACAATTTTTTCCTTTTACATTTTTCAAAGCAGTCCAGATGAGTGCCCAAATGTTAAAATGAAAATTATCTAGCACTTGTCTTTGTAAACGTGGCAACCTAAAACCAAATCAAAAGTCTCACTCTTGAGCCACACCTGAGCCCAAATAATGCCTACATAAGTATAAAGGAAGATAAATGTATTACAAAAGATATTATATACAGATGGGTGCAGTCTAATGAAGATATAGTGCTATTAATTTTAAAAACAAACCTATAGCCTCTCTTGGGTTGTATCCTATCTAATACATGGGGTTCCCTTCTTTACCTGGTCTGAAAGCTCATACTGTACGTTTCATCTCATCTTCACTTCTTCCACGCTCTCTGACCTGTCTTCATCTTGCCATTTATAGTATTCATAATCCTAAATCTCCCAACACCAAATGCATCTGCCATGTGAACGGAGGGAGCTTGGCCAGGTACTACTTCCAAGGACAGCTTTGGAAAGGAGCAGTGAACTCTTGAGGACATGTTGCTAGAATTCTTCTTTGTAGCTACAGGTACCCTTACAAGCCTGAACCTCTCAATCCACAGAACAACTGTCAAGTATTGATGGCATAGTGGTATTAGGAATGTAACTTCTGTTAAACCACCATCTACCAGGGCAACATAAGGCCACAGTCTTACATTAGGCTAAAATGCATGCAGTCATGGTCCCAACTAGGCCCTTGATTACAATATTTAAGGATATATTTATGGTGTTTACAATGACTTCAGAAAACATTCTAAATATGTCACACTTGATTAACTAAAGATGGTACATAAACATATTTAATTGGAGTATTATTAACAAAAGAGAAATGACTGAACTGATCACACTAAATATCCTTACCAATGAGCACCTAAAAGTTTAGTTAAATCATTCAGACATACATTTCCCTATAACTGTCACAGATAAAAAGAGAATAAGAAATAATTTCAAGGGCAGTAAAAATGCCTTGGAGCATGATGAATTCAATTTGCACCATCTTAATGCTGTCTGATTCAGACCATGTCTCCAAACTAAAAAGCCATGAAAGGAGATGGAAATGATACCACTGTAGGGTGGTAAACCGAAAACAAAAATATTTGTTGCTCAGTATGAGGCCGGACAAAAGAGCCATTAGTCAACATTACCCCACCTAAAATGACCTGTTTGGTACAATTTAGGGGCAGAAAGCATTACATGAAATATAAAACAAATAATTAAAAATATGTGATACAAAAAGCAAAATATTCTTCTTCGTGTGGTGCAGGACAGGGATTGAAGTTGGCAGGCACTTCTCCTTTTTTGTAGCATTTTGTAGTACCTGTGAGGGTACAGGCTTGAATGTTTTTATATTGTTGTGATTGAAACTTCAAAGAGGGGCATCTCCTCTCGTCAATAAAATATGATGGCGCACCAAACACCAATGAGTGTATTTCATTTTAGTTCAATACATCAGGCTTAAACAGACAATACTGGCATTTTTGTATATCCACTTAAAGCACTCGTGCAGCATACACTCACCAGCCACATCATTAGGCACACCTCTTCAACTACTTCTTCATGCAGATATGTAATCAGACAATCAACAAGCAGCAACTCAATGCATTTAGGTATGTAGACATTGTCACGACAACCTACTGAAGTTCAAACTGAGCATCAGAATGGGGAAGAAAGATAATTTAAGTGACTTTGAAAGTTGCATAGTTGTTGGTGTCGACGGGCTGCTCTGAGAAACTGCTGATCTACTGGGATTTTCACGCACAACCACCTCTAGGGTTTACAGAGAATTGTCCAAAAAAGAGAAAATGTTCAGTGAGCAGTAGCTGTCTGGGCAAAAATGTCTTGCTGATGCCTGAGGTCAGAGTAGAATGGCCAGACTGGTTCAAGATCGTAGAAAGGCAACAGTAAACAGTAACCACTTCTTACAAACCAAGGTATGCAGCAGAACAGCTCTGTACGCACAACATGTCTAACCTTGAAGCAGACGGGCTACAGCAGCAGCAGACCACACTGGGTGCCACTCCTATTGGCTAAGAACAAGCAACTGAGGCTACAATTTAGCTAGGCTCACCGAAATTGGACAATAGAAGATTGGAAAAAAATTGCCTGTTCTGATGAGTCTCAATTTCTGCTGCTATATTCGGATGGTAGAGTCAGAATTTAATGTCAACAACATGAGCGCATGTATCCATCCTGCTTTGTATCAATGGTTCAGACTGGTAGCTTCTGATGGCTACCTCCAGCAGGATAACATGCCATGTTACAAAGCTGAAATCATCTCAAACTGGTTTCTTGAACATGACAATAAGTTCACTGCACAAAAATGGCCTCCACAGTCACCACATCTCAGTCCAATAGAGTACCTTTGGGATGTGGTGGAATAGGAGATTTGCATCATTGATGTGCAGCAACTATAAGATGGTATCATGTTAATATGGACCAAAATCCCCAAGGAATGTTTCCAGCACCTTGTTGAATCTATGCCACAAAGAATTACGGCAGTTCTGAAGGCAAAATGGGGTCCAATCCAAAACCAGCAAAGTATCTAATAAAGTTGCCGGTGAGTATATATAGAGATGGAAAAGGATTAAAAAAAAAATTCTGAAACCAACATTCAACAAATGAGACTAATAGGAAAATGAAGTAGTATGAACTCAAAAACAACAGGAAAACTATAATAACTGAATATTAACATAATTAATATTCAGTTCTTCAATACTTGTGTGACTGCCTCTTGTGTTCACCACTGCTTGCTCCCTCAGGTGCATATAGCCAATGACCATCCTGTTCTGTGGTTGTGTGATGTTATCCCATTCCTGCTGAATAGCCTGATGAAGTTGCTAGCTAATGACAGGCAGAAGATTCCATTTCTTGATGTTGCAATCAACCACATCCCAAAGGTCCTTAATGGACTTACGTTCCAACAGGGCAGAACCTGCATGTCAGCATTCATTTGTCAAGACAGTTGTGAAAACTGAAGCTCTGTTTAGACTGTTATTGTTTTGCTGAAGAATCAATTTGTATAGGATGTTGTGAGCAAAGGGCTTTTGAGAGTTTGCCTTGTCCTTCTCTCTCCTGCCACTAACTGATATGGTCATTATGTCTGCATTGCACAGTTTTAGCAGCATTATGGGTAATAGATCTGAAACGATCTCTCGGGTAGACCAGACTGATGTATCAACCCTGCTTTGCAGCAGTCATTCCAAGGTTTCCAGATCATGGATGATCATATATTCTTCTGGTTTGCTGAAACCTTCCCTGCAGTTGAGACAAAGTGGGACGACTTAATCCATAGTTTATGCTCATGCTAGTACAAGACATACCTGCCTACAGCATGTCAGTGGTTGTCTTCACTGATTCTGGTGCATTCAATGCATTATGGAAAGCACAGAAATCTGACTGTGACTTTTGTGTTGGTATGTTTTGAATAGGTTTAAATCAAGTTCGTTTGAAAGATAACTTGATCAGGCATTCTCCTGCTTGGACATTGTTGGGTAAAAGTGTAAAAGGACTAAAACAAATTAACTTTTATGAAAAAAGATTTAACTGTAGGTTTCTAATTATGGTTAGGGGAAGTGACACATTTCTTTTTTCCATAAGTATATTTATATACAGTACCAACACATATACACACTGAATATTCTGCCCTGTACAACATGCAATACAGAAAGATAAATCACAAAGGAGAAGACAGAGTAATAAACCTATAAGACCATGATCTTATTTTGTACAAGATCAGCATCCAAATCAAATCCAAGAAGCTGCTACACTGAAGATGCTAGTTATCTAAATATTATGTAAACCTAATTTTAAGGAGGTTACTTTTATAGACTTGGATGCAGCTAAAATTGTAATCAATTTAACTTTATTCAAGTGTTTTAGACTGGAGTTGGTAAGATATGAAAAGCAATCAGAGTGCTGGTACTTCATGATAAGCCGCTGAATTCAA
This sequence comes from Polypterus senegalus, assembly GCF_016835505.1. Classification (NCBI taxonomy): domain Eukaryota; kingdom Metazoa; phylum Chordata; class Cladistia; order Polypteriformes; family Polypteridae; genus Polypterus; species Polypterus senegalus. The sequence goes on from NC_053167.1 coordinate 67,497,934, forward strand.
CTTTTGTAAACTGCCTGAAAAAAAAATCAGTAAATCTGACCAAAGAGGTCATGAGTGAAGAAACAGTTCCTGTCTTATAATTGTGTTCCCTAAACATCCTATAATTTAGTCTTCAAAAATACAATCTTAGGTGAGATAACATATTGTGGAAAATCATGTATGAATGAATACCTGTCTAAAGAAAATGCAAACTAGCTGCTTGTCTCTTGTTGAACCCACTTTGTTACACAGACTTTGAGGACATACAGTATCTATTAATTAAAAAATATATCTTCCAACACAAATATTGTAAGTATATAATGTCTGTTTTTCCCACTGCTTAGCTCTACATTGCATAAACAATAACAAGAATGTAGAAACATGGGTGAGGAAAATGTAACTATTAAATTTATAAGAGTACATTTTCCACAACCCGACAACAACCTGCTGAATTCCCCAATAAAATGAACTACAAAAAGAACTACCACTTTATTCTAAATGTGCCATGTCTGCTAATTGTTCCCCCACCTAAACTAATGAGGAACTCATATTGAATAGAAAATACTTTATAGCAGAGATGGGGGACTCGAGTCACATGACTTGACTCGAGTCAGACCCGAGTCACAATTTTCAGGACTTGAGACTTGCTTAATTGAAGTAAGAAAATGACTTGACTTGACTTTGACTTGAGAGGAAAATTACTTGACTTGACTTTGACTTGAGAGTATGTGACTTGAGATTTGACTTAAAGTGGAAGACTCGACAATGACTTGAACTTTTAAATATAATTCGTTTAATAAAATAAAATAATTTAATAAAATAATTATGACTCAGCAGCACCATAATTGGCGCCTGCGCCCTTAACGCTGCACAACTCTTAACGTTACCAAGAAGAAGAAGAATAAGAACGCTGCACAACTCAAACCGCGCCAAACATGGCAGACAATAGTCGAGCTCCTCATATAGTCACGTCTGGCTATAAGGACTTTGAACTAGACCTTACTAACAAAAAAAGATTTGCCAGATACAGAGAATGCAACGCGAGAGTATCAGACACGACAACTACAACATCAAATTTCATCCGCACTTCAAAAACCACAAGGAAAGGTAAGGAAGTCGAATTCTTTATAGTCAATTTAATAAAACGATTACTAATTAATTAAATTAATCTTTTCTGTTTGTCATAATTTGGCCTTGGTTGCCAATTGGTTGTTTTTTTTATCAGAAATGTGACGATCATTTCATAAATAAAACGCTATAACGTTACCAGTGACGTAGCCACATTTTGATGTTGAGTGCAACTTTAAATGAAAGGGCTTCTCGATATTACATGTAAACTATAATGTCTATATTAAATGTGCGCATTTTCAAGCGTTTGTATGGACTGACTGCGTGTGGTTAGTTGAATGGCAGCTCGTGTAACGTTATACTGCATGAAAATCTAAGATGAAAGCGTTGATGCAATCACTTCTCCTTCAATAACTCGTTCAAAACTTTTTGGTCATACAGACAAGAATAATTTCATCGTTCGAATCGGTTACGTTAAGTGTCTATAATTTTTTTGTCTACACTCACAATAACTACAAAATGTTGTGTGCTGTATAACAATGAAACCAGTTCAAATAGAAAACAAATATATCAGATTATATATTATGTATGAAACGTGTATATTGCGCGTCCACCGCAGAGATGACGATTAAGCTTCAAAACTTCATCACTGGGCTATATTAGCATACATTATATTTATATTCTGCTGAAATGAAAAAGATCCGTTCATTTTAATTAACGAGATTCATCACTAACGTTAGATTAAAAAGAGTGGATAAATCCCCTACTGTGCCTTATAATGGACAGCATAAGTATTAAAGCATCATATATAAAACATTTCCTCGATCATTAAGAAATTGTTTTTTTGAGGAAAACATTTCAGGATTTCTCTCTATATAATGGATATGTATGGCACCCCGAAGTTTGAATTTCCAAAATGCAGTTTAAATGCAGCTTCAGAAGAGTCTAAACGATTCCAGCCGAGGAGGAGGAGTCTTATCTAGCGAAACAATCGGTTATTTTCTAAACAAATGGACAATTTATATACTTTTTAACCTCAAACGCTGGTCTTGTGTTGTCTCTGCAGTCTGTGTGATTCGGGTAAATACAGTCTTAGATTGCAGCAAAAGTGCAGACACAGTGTTTACACAGTTAACATGTATAGAAGCTCAAATGCCCTTTACAAAAAAAGGTAAAACAGCATTGCAGGATGTTTTTGACATTAAACATATAAAAGAGATTGTTGTTTTTTTGACATCTATTAACTGTATTTACCCGAATCACACAGACTGCACAGAGGGGAGACAAGACCAGCATTTGAGGCTAAAACGTATATAAATTGTCAATTTGTTTGGAAAATAACCAATCATTTCGGGCATTCTGAAGCTTCATTTAAACTGCATTTTGGAAGTTCAAACTTGGGCCATACATATCCATTATATATAGACAGAAATCCTGAAATGTTTTCCTCAAAACAAAAAAAAAACAAACAATTTCTTTATGACTGAGGAAAGAAAGACATGAACATATTGGATGACAAGGGGGTGAGTACATTATCTGTACATTGTTGTTGTCAAAGTAAACTAATCCTTTCAGATTGAATTGCATTATACATTTTAGACTGGATTTCTTAGTTTTAAACATTTTGTGTAAGCAACACAATTTTATTTTCAGATATTAATCTAGCACAGATATGCATATAATTTAAATATAGCAATGCAAATAAGATACATAATATATGTATATAAGTTCATCTTTTCTGTAAAAATTTTTCTGTGCAAAAATAAACGTATCGAAAATTTAACCTCTGTTTGTTTTAGTACTGCAACTTGACTTGACTTGGCTTGAAACTTATCAGGACTCGACTTGACTTGCTTAGAGTGAACCCTTGACTTGACTTGACTTGCTTGATTTGTCTTAACTGTGACTTGAGACTTGACTCGAGACTTGATGGTTAACACTTGAAACTTGCTTGGACTTGATCATATGCGACTTGTCCCCATCTCTGCTTTATAGTGTTCAGATGTTAATTGTTCATTCAATAAATTATTTTCTGTAAAAGAAATCCAGTACAGTGTTACAGGACACCAGGGACTGTCCTTGCAGCAATGGATGTAATGTAGAGACAGTATGCCAGTCCATCACAGGGCACTCCCATGCACAAACACTTACATACTCATATTCAATTGCTTGTCAAAATAAATGCATGTCTTTGAAACTTGTGAAGAAACCTGCTTGAACCCAGAGAGAATATATAAACTCCAATAGTGTGCTGTTCTCATGGAGAAGTCAATACTCTGATTATCTAATGATCTGAGGAATAAAACATCTCAGACAGGGCAACAGAACAGAACGTACAAAGATTTGGCAAGGGAGGGACTGTGGATCTTACAAATCGCAAAATGGATTTCTGTTTAGCTTTAGACAAGAGTGCATATTTCAGGCTAGATAAGAATGCAGAGTAAACCAAGAGTTCTTACTGTTATTCATTTATCTTTTGTGTTACTTACCATGCTATTTTCTCTCCCTTTATTAAACACTATGAATTAGAAAAAAAAATCTTCTCCAGTTAATGAGACAAATTATGCCAGCATTGGTTAACCTGTCCCAATGGGTGCTATATTAATCAGCCACTGCAATTTTAACTACAAGAAGCAGAAATAATATTTTTTTTCCATAATTCTTAGTGGAGATGAATGGGGAACTGCTTAAGACTTAATCTAATTTCTCTGTGGCACTACCTAATCTGTACTTTAAGATTAATCTGGAAAGAAGAAAAGGCAAAGCCCAGAGCTAGAATGTTAAAAAGACAACCATGAAAATGAAAACAAATTTTGAGTCACATATTTACTTTGCGTAGTTATACCATTGTCTTCGAAATGATCATTTAATTCTTCGTCCTTTTGTTAACACTGCAATGTGCTCTTTATGACACACAATTCAAATAATGTATTACAATAATGAACCATGATGTTCAGTACCAGTGCATTAGCATTGTGCCTTAATATTAGTTAGTCATTAGAATACCCTCAGTGCCCAAGTATGCATGATATTTTCATATATCACTTTAATATGTTGTGGTATTACCCTAATAGTCTGAATTAATGTGCATCAGGCGTGGTATTTATTTATACTATCCTGGGGGCAGCTAAAATTGGGCACATTGTGGTAATCGAAATAAATCTCAGAGTAGAGATTTGTAATTTTAGTATCTCAGAGTTCACAGGAGAATGCATTATAAGGAAACACAATACAAAATTTGCAGGGGGCATACATATTTACTTGCTGCATTGGAAATATGTTAGTTTATTTATTATATAATATTTTATATTTAGTTAATGAAAGATTAAGCTATATGATAAAAATACATAATGTAATTGAGAGAATGTTATAAACTTAATAATGCACCATAAATCTGTTGAACTATGAGCAAATTTGATTGCCATGCTGCCAAAAAGATAGAGCTGCACTAGAAGCTGTGTACAGAACAAAAACCAGCAGCAGCTGTAGTAAAGGGCAAAATCCTTCTGACTGGATAGAGGGATGGAGTTTCTTGATTGAAATTGACATGGGGAAATTAAATTCAAGTTTTCGGGAATTCACAGATGTTCTTCCACCAAAAATCTTCCAGCTCAACCCATCTAAGGACACAAGTGGAAAATAAGGATGAAGTGCATTCAATTTTGTCACATTGTGAATAATAGGAGTATGCACAAAATTACACATGCACTGATGTAGTGAAATGGTGTGCTAAACCAATGACTTATTAGGATATTAGTTAACCAAGCAAGGTGTAAACATTCTTAATTTTGTTATTCAAACATTAAGCAGTACTTAACACTTAGGTAAAAATCTTTTCTGAACTGGATATTTTCTTTTGGTTTCAAAGCACAACCATGACTATAATAACAGCTATTACAGATTAGGTCCTGGATTTTTCAACTTCTGTCATGTACAGTTAGATGCTACAGTTTTATATAAGTGCGTGGTCTTTATGTTGTTTTACTCCTCTTTAGTACATTCATTTTCTTTTTACTAATGCTTTCTATCAACTTAGTGACCTTCATTTGAAGTGCTCTTCACTTTACATTCGAGAGTAGCTTCTCTTTACACAGGTGTTAATTGCATCATGGCTTGTGTTTTCCACTCCTGCCAACCAAACTCTAATGGTCTTCATTTTTTGCTGCTGGATAAATACTAAAATGTTTCAGATATTAAGCATGAATTTAAATAATTCATGTAAAAAAGGGTGGAGTCTTGTGTAATACAGCATGTGTGCATAGAAAGAAAATTAAAATCTAAAAATCTTTATTTGATAAATGTCAGTTTTTAGGCAAGAGAACAATTAGCTATTCAGGTATTTAAAAAAAACATTTTAACATTCTTATTAACCTTGAAAATTAAAGAAAGTGACTCAGAGTATGTGAGTGAGTTTGCTCAGTGTTGCCATGATAAGCTTTGGACCAGAATTGGATTAAGTAGGTTCAGTAAAAGGATGGATTAATAGATGAATGGACAGACTGTTAAAAAAGAAATTTACCTAGCTTGTTGGAAATACTGCAGGTCCTCTGGTAACTAATGGAAAGGCACATGCACAAGTTGTACAAAATATTATGTTGTTTTTGAAGTTGTCCACTGCCTTCAAGGTGACTTATGAAACAAATCTGACAAACAGACTGAAATGGCCCTGGTGCAAAACTTTTTAGATGACACAAAACATTTCCTATATTTGTCTATTGCAGTCAAACTGTGAACATCTCTTCTAAGCACTAGGGGTGCAAACCAATTAAATATAGTGTTTAAAAAAATAAAACCTAGGGTGGGCTGGCGCCCTGCCCGAAGTTTGTTTCCTGCGTTGCATCCTGTGTTGGCTGGGATTGGCTCCAGCAGACCCCCGTGACCCTGTAGTTAGGATATATAATAAATAAAACTGGGAGATCACATTAAAGAGAATAACATTAAGTACCAATAATAAGAAAAAATTAAAAATCCAAGCCTCTCGGAGTCTTTCTACATGGCTGTTGAGCCCTATCTAATAAATAAGGAGGTTTGCCCTATTACCTCCCTCAGGCTTTGTGACTTTTCCATACCAAGACTCCCTTCTCCTCTCTTTTGGTATTTTGGCCTAGACTCTGTTTCTCCCGCCCCTTGAGCTTTCACCAACTACAATCCTCTCATCTCCAAGTTCATCTGAGCTCAACTATTGTGTCTGCAAGCATCCTGGGAAAGTATTACATGCTTGCTCCTAAAGTGTTCTTGTATGTCTGGTTGCCTTGTACCCTAATTTGGTACTTTTCCAGAGTCATAACACTTCAAAACCCCAACAAAGTGTGATGTCTTCCCCTGATATGGCAACACTTGTTGCCTGTTCTGCCTTGTAAGGAATAAGAACATAAGAACATAAGAAATTTGACAAATGAGAGGAGACAATTCAAGCCAATTTGTTTAGCTAATAGCTAAGCTGTTCCAATATCTCATCCAGGTTCTTCTTAAAGGTTGTCAAGGTTTCTGTTTTAACTACTTGCCTCGGTAGTTTGTTCCAGAGCCCCAGAACTCCTTGCATAAAGAAGTGCTTCCTGGCTTCAGTTTTAAATGGACTTCCCATTAATTTCCACTGAGTATTGTCCTTGACTATGTGATTTACCCTTAAGCTGAAAAAATATTGCTGGATGTACTTTATCAATGCCTTGGAGGATTTTAAATACCTGGAATAGGTCCACACACAGTTTCCTCTTCTCAAGATTAAACAGGTTTAAATGTGAATTTTAAGTCTAAGGCAGGACAGAAGAAAAATACTGGCAGGGACCAAGAAAATAAGCAAAAATTGAAAATTGCAGACTCAAAGGTGCAAGGGTTCAAAAGCTAGCAATTAAAACAAAATTAAAAATATCTAAACAAAAACGTAATGTAATCATCATTAAAATTCTAACTGAAGAACAAAAATATTATCCAGAATTCATCATCAAAATTGTACCTCATGAAAGACCTTTAAAACTCACCGCACTATCACTAGATTTGTTTGCAATATCCAGAAACTTGGATGAAGTTTATAGTGTGCAACCACCTTACAAATAATTCTGTATATGACTGCCTCTGGCAGTCACGTGGTAGTGATGACACACTATCACCAACAACAATAAAACATAAAATATTGGTAACAACATAAAAACATGCTATAAATTGGGGTGGAAATAAACTAGAAGGGTTCAAAATAAAGAAATGTAACATCTTATCTGCAATCCTATCCCCTCTGAACTCTTCAGTTAACCTTCATATGCATAGTGTGCCATTATACTAACTTTACACTGACATTATAGTGACTGCTGGTCACTGCCGAGTAAGACAGAGGACCCAAAAGGTTGCCTGAACCTCTGTTTCATAATTTTCAATCTGTATAAATTAGGTCAGCTTATTCAACAGATATGGCAAGATAACCTCCATGTACATATTGTATGGTTTGATGTTTTTTCAGGGTATCTTGGCAGCAGGGTTTCATTTACATACAAAAACTCCACTGCCTACCCATTCTGTTACAAGTCGCGTCTCATTGCTGGCATGGATAGCTCTTTGAGGAGCTTTGTACGGCAGGTAAACATGATTCAGTGCTTTGGAATCATGGAAGAGATCAGAATGGGCAAAGGATGTGTTCACTCAATTCAAAAGAGCCAAGGTCCAGTACTAATTAAATGACAAGAGATTGTCTAGCATTCAAGCCAGAGGAGGGCACTCACTGCTGCCAAGGTATATTTCCCAAGACCATAAACAGGATTATTAATTAGAAGATGAAATGATGATTGGATTAATTACACACAATTGAAAGTTCATGCTGTTTAAATTTATAAAATACTCATACATTCTTAGACATACTTTCAAAAGTTTGTTGTTCATTTGTTTGTTTATGCAATTTATTATTTCTGTTTTTCATACATTTTTCTTATTTTTTTTTATTGACAGCATCCAACTGATTGCACTTAAACATGCTATTCATCATTTATTCAATATTTAACTTTTGGCTATGACAAAGTCTAAAAGCTTAATCTTCAACTGTACTTTTAAGTATTTGATGGAAATGTCCACAAAAGTATTTCTAGTTAGCAAAATAAAACAGTGTACTGTGTTTTCTCAAATATCAATAATGATTGATAGGTTACGGTAGCATTTTTTCAAATAATATAAAGGCTTTTGAGGGTCTTACTTTCAGCTTTTCATTTTAGATTTCATATAATAAATTCATTAAAGAACAGTGTGACTCACTTGTATAATTTAATGTTTTATTATGCTGATCATTTTAAAGTACTAGTAGTAGAGTACTTTTCATTCTGAAGTGTTTCGTTTAAAGTAGCAGCATTCAGCCACAAAATGTAACTGTAAAATGATTGTGATAAAGCAGACTATGTGCGAGCAGTACATGTGGATGTGTGGCTGTAAGTGCTCCTTAAAACAATTAGAAAAATGGACGAGCAGATCTGTCAAATGAGGGCATTTTGCATTAAATTTCAATATAGTAAAACAGCGATCAACTTTGGCACAGCCAATTGAGCCCCTGAAATAAGAACACCCTAAGGCACATCTTAATCACTGACAATTAACAGACCCATACATCAATAGGCAGAAAATGATCCCCTGAACAATGTGTGCTGCAGATGTTGTAAAATATATCCAGTAACAAGCACAATTAAATATTGGGGAAGAAAAAAGCAGAAAGGATGTCAGTAAAAAGCTCTTAGCTGAACAGCAAATGCACTTAATAACAGAGTAGTTATGTTTATTGTGACCCATGCCATTCAAGCACTGACAAAGGTCTTACTAGCGTTGCAATATTACACTGGCCTAACACAAAGGAACAAGGACATCTGTCGTGACCATTTTTATCAACGTGTCTCACTAGTAAAGCTTGAATGTATCTTGTTAAAAGATAAACAGCCTCATATAGTACAGCAGGCCTTATATTTTGACGTATAAACTGTCGAGCAGCCTTTAAATTGCGTCAAATGAATTTACTGAAGCAGTGTGCCTATCACAACATTGCCCATAACATTACACTGCTGATTTTTGATTGTTTTAACTTATGTCTTTTTAATATGAAATTACAAAGTGAATGTCTACAGCATTTTGTATTTCACAGTTCATGGTAATCATGATTAGCTGATAGACTTTTCCATTATCTTTCACTTCTTTTTGTCCTGTGGAAGCACATGGGACCATTGTCACTTCGACTAAATTACATCTTTGAATATTGGAAAGGGACCTCGGAGTTAGAGAGGAGACGGTGGAATCACTGGTGACAGACCCAGCATCAGAGCATCACACACGATTACAACAAAATAACTTGCAAAGTGAAAATTGCCCTCCAGGCTTTCTTCCCACATTCATTTTCTTCAGAATAAGAATATTCTGGAGTATTGTTTGCTTCTCCCAAGGAGTCAACTGTCCTTATCATGGCATACTTTAATTTTAATAAGAACCTGAAAGACTAACTATATGTGTTCAGCTATTTCATATATCTCATTTGTACATAGCAGCTTGGCAGTGCAGTGGCTAGCCTGGTTGACTCATGGATCCAATGTCTTTTTTTTTCTTTTTAAATCCCATACCTCCACATTGCATGTGTGGGTTTGCACTTTCTCTCTGTGTCTGCCTGGGTACTCTTTTTCTCCTCTCCCACATTCCAAAGATGTGTGCTTTAGGTTAATAGGTAATGAGTGTGTGCATGAGTGGACTCTGTGATGATTAGTGTCCAATGTATTGTTGGCTCCTGCCTTGGAATATACACTGACATTAGAGGCTTCTGCCTCAACCCTTAACTGGATTAAGCAGGTTTGTGTATGCTTTACTTTGTCAACTGTTTATATACCATAGGTTCTCAACCTTTTTTGCGTCAGAGCCCACTTTTTCAAAGAGTTTTTCGATATCGCCCCCTTGGGTGAACTATACTATACTATATATTGAAAAACAACAAGGACAGATTTTTAAAATGAGTTTATTAGAAGATATTAACAATATTGGTGTACTGTATTGCTCAAAGTTTGATTAAAAAATATATATTAAAAAATGAATATAATATTATTACTGAGAGGGCTGAGCTTGGTGTGATGACACAAATTTTTCAATGTTTGGTGCCATTTTTGTCATCAGCAATCTTAAATTGCCACATTCCACTATTGGCAATCTGTTTCTTTTCTTTGTTAATAGATTCTTGACCATGCTAAATCCTCTTTCGGCTAAATATGATGATCTGAGACTTGTAGATCGTCTAATTCGTATTGCCATCAGGGAAAAGTAGTGTTTTTTTCCCAATGAAGAGGCCAAGTCAAGTCAAGTCAGGTTGGGGAGCATGCACTGGTAAAATGTGTTGCCGCACCCACTACACAATGAAACAACTCAGGATCCTGGTTGGCAACCCCCCTGGCAGACACGCGGTCCAGTTCCACCCTCCGGAAATTACCCTCTGCCGCAGCCAGGTGTTACGTGGGCGACCCCTTGGCCTGGTCCAGCCACTCGGGTCCCCAACAATGTGGATCTTACGAGCTGAGTCACCCTCGGGGAAACGTGCCACATGGCCGTAGTGCCGTAACTGATGCTCCCTCACAATGCAGGTAATGTGCCTCATTTGGGACTCCATGAGCAACCGCTCATTCGACACAAAGTCAAACCAATGGTACCCAAGGATTCTCATTCGACACAAAGTCAAACCAATGGTACCCAAGGATTCTCATTCGACACAAAGTCAAACCAATGGTACCCAAGGATTTTCCGGAGAGACACAGTACCAAAGGAGTCCAGTCTTCGTCTCAGGTCACTGGATAGCATCCATGTCTCACAACCATATAGCAAGACAGGATGCAGAGGCCAATCCACGAGAATTAAAAGATTTGTTTGGTGAAAGTGAAATCCACATACGCAAGCAGCAGAGGCATGAAGTGGCTGGTGCGTCGCGCAGGTTGGGGGTTGGTGAGCGAAGCAAGCAGTTGGCAAAGCCCTCTAGTTTTTAATAAGTAGGTCCATGTAAGTTTTCCTTTGAATGTGATCTGTAGGTACTGCACTGTAACTTTAGGTTTACACTTACTCTGAAGGAATTCTGAAACAATCTGGTATTGATAAAAAACCTCTCACGTATTTATAGTAATATTCAATGAACCTGTCAGAACATGCATAGATTCGGTCCTCTGCGCGTGCATTAATCTTGTAAGGATTTGCATGATCTGAGAATGCATGACTTGTGCAAACTTGTAAAGATCATGTACCAATACCTACTATTTAATATGGACGGGTCTTTCTTACTGGACATTTAGAATAATTGGTTGAAACATGCATTCGATGATTTTTAGTATTAATCAGACTTTTCAGTGTGTTCTTGCAAGTATTGCCCAAGGGGGCGGTAGCTCGTCCTCAACGCCCCCTTAATATGTCTTGGACCAGAAAGACCCCCTAGATTTCTTCAGCGTCCACCAGTGAGCAGTACTGCCCCCGCTGGGAACCTTAGGTTTACATGGTATTTTGTGTTGTTCAAATTGGCTTAATTTTTTAGATTTCTTCTTGACCTGGTGCAGGGGTTAGTGTGCCTCAATGGCCCTTAATACTGTGTTCACAGGAAGCTTGTGCTCATAGTAAACCTACTCATAGCAAAGTAGCCAAAGGTGAGCGCCTAGACAAAGGAACATTCAAACAGTAACACCTCCTAGAAGATTTTGAAAAAATCTTCTCAAACCTCACCTGGAATAGGATACTTTTGTGCACCTTCTGTGGCTTGGCCTACAGGTGTTGTTTGCAGGTAAGATAATGAAGCCCAGATGACTAGACCTGAAGAAGCCACATGGACCCATCACATGAGCTGATCACGTATAAGGTGTAGGGTGTGGTTCCGATGGAATGCCAAATAAAAATAAGAAAAAGAATAATTTCCTGACATATGAGAAATAAAAGCAAGCAGGTTACTCTTCTGATGGTGTCATTGTTTGGTTATCTTAAAGAAAAGAGCACATTGAGTTCTTCACTGGTTTTATTTTTATAAAAAGAAGTAAGCATATAATTTAGCATAACAGAAAGGGGTTATAGAAAAAACCTTGAGAGCCATATTACATGATAGTGACAAAAGGCTCCAAGGGTTCAGTCATTTTAATTCACAAGTGGAAAGTGCCAGGAGCCGAAAACTGGAACACATCTCTCTTATTGATATTTGATCTCTTCTTGTTTATTTTTGTTCATCATGTTGTTCTTGTTATTTTTGATTACTTTTAGTCGTTATTCTTGATGCATTTTAATTATTTTGCTGACTCTGGGGTTTATTGTCATCTGCAAACCTAACCAGCTTGCTAATTACATTTTTATCAAGAAGATTTTAATAAATTATAAAGAGCTACAACACCAGCCTTAAATCCTGAGGGATTTCACTTTTAATATCACTAAACTCAGAAATATTCTGTGCACCATAACTTGTTGCTTTCTCTGTTTAAGCCAATTTTACACCCATCTGCTCACTGCATCTTGAGCTCCCATTTCTTTAAAATTGATCACTGGTCGCTCATGCAGTGCTGTATCAAAAGGTTTTTAACAACTGGTACACATACTGCACTTACCTTTTTTCTGCTTTTTATGTCATCATCATCATCACTAGTTTAATGGCCATCTAGCACATTAATGAAGCGTGGTCTCCCTTTCTTAACCCATGATGACTGTTCCGTAGTACACTCATAGTGTATGAAATGTGTTCATAATCTTGCCTTTAGAAGTTGCTTCCATTAATTATTTTGCAACATATGTTAAGCTAACTGATTTACTAGACTTACTAGAACTGGCCTAATTGTGTTTTTTTTTCAAATAATGGGAGAATGTTTGATAGTTTCCACTCTTTACAAGTTTCCACAGAATTTAACTATTATTAGCTGGTTGGATAATGGATGGATGGATTATAAAAGTATTATTTTATTGTCCTTGTTATAATTTGAACACCTAACAAGTTTATCACTATGTACATTTTCTTCTTTGTTTAGTTCCGAGGAGTTTTTTTGTATTTTTAAGCAATGTTATACTTGTGTATTTGTCAATATAATTCAAATTTGATCTTTTAGCACTGATCATTCTAACTCTGCCTCAATAATATTTACCAACATTTAACGTTTTTTACATTCCCTTTTGCTAATAGAGTCAGAAAAAGACAAATTTAGTCCAAGCAGGACTGGATGTATGGAAGAAATCACCTCTGAATAAGGGAACAGACTTTGCCCAGGCACCCACACACCCACACATTTACTCATAACAGGTCATCTCTGGCAATAAATAAATAAAGAAAAACCACCCTGACAAATAGATAATATGAACTCCATACAGAAAGTGACCTGCTCTCTGAATTTGGATCAAGAATTATGAGAGTGAAACACAGAGAGCAGTGGGAGTGTTCAATGGATGAATTATGAATGCCTAGTGTTAAAGCTGTAAACCTAAAAAGGAAAAATCTGTCTTAGCCTTTTGATTGTTCTGCTTAACTTTTGTAAAATGGCTCTCCATCTTAGTCCAATAATTAATAGCTACAGGAAGCAGAATGATGTCATAACAAAACTAAAAAAGGGAGCTATATTTGTTCCATGGCAGTATGGGTGCACAGGGAGAAAAGTAGATATGACCACATAGATAATTACACTTTAATTTTGTTAAATGGCACATGTAACTAGAAGTAGATACCTCTGGAATAAGAAAATATCTACTGTACATCTACAGTTAGAAGATATTAGGATATTTTAACTTGTCAGTGAAACTGAAGCAGCCTTTGCACAGTCTCTTGTAGCCTGTAAAGGTGTTAGTTTTATTCAATCTTATATAATTCATCTGCCCCTCGATCCATTCAATCTTGCATAAACCCATCAATTTTCTCACATAATTTTCCATTTTAGGGGCTTGGGAAGCCAGTACCTTCAGTCCAATTAAAATTAATTAAATGCAGTTAATTAAATTAATTCTTATGAACCACACATCTATTGAAAATTAAACAAAATGACATATAATTAAAAACAGAACATATTCTGAGATATCAACACAGAAAATAGCATGCAATTTGCACAACCATATACAGGATTATCTTGCTTAAATACTAATAAAATCAGTTTCTTACTATCAAAATATATATATTTTTTTATTATTAACCTAACATTCAAGTCTAATGGAATCATCTCACTTTGATGATTATTACAGAATGTCATAAACATCTGAAAATGGGTCCATCTTTATCAAAAATATTTCCACTCCAAAATGTAGAAAGTATGATTTCATAATGCTGAGAAGAAAAGGAATAAGTGAGAGATTTAAGGTCCAAACAAAAATAAATGCTACAACGATTAAGCAGAAATATGAGTCCGCAGCAGCTCTAAGAAGCATATTCAATGATAAACTAATGAAATTGAAGGGTCCTTTCTAATATATATATTGTAATGGCAGGTTGAACGGGCTTGCCGAATGAGATGGCTGGACCTTTGCATGCCCAGAAGACCCATGTAAGGGAAGAACATGGAGAGACCACCTGTCAGGGTTATGGACTCTATTTGTCTGATGGCAGCATTCATTTGTTGCTTCACCTGCAAGGATACTTGCAGGCCAACCTAGGAATTGAAGTCTTCTTGATGAATCCTGTAGGATGCAGTGGGTGCCAAAGGGTGCTGCAAAGAGCAGGTATTCCTATTTTGAGGGGCTTCCACCTGACCTGGAAATGTTCCCCCTGTGAAATGTAGCAGCACTTGAAATACAACCAGGTCTGGTATAAAGGGAACTGCTTCAACTCACTCTGAGAATCAGAGCTGGCAGGAGGTGGACAGAACTCACCTGGGAGAAGTGGAGGAAAGAAAGAGAGAATAGAACTGTATTCTGGAAGAGTGAAAGGTATTTTCTTTATATAAAAGTATTATTTGCAACAGGTTTGGACTTTGAGTAGTGGTTTGTTGGGGGGATTGCGGTGGAGTGCTGTCTCAAAGTTAAAGGTCATAGGTTCTTGCAAAGGTCACTATACTATTCCCACAACTCCATTTTTTTACAAGAATCCTGGCCCAAGCACTGTCTTATGTTCAATTTAGTTCTTGAATTGTGTCTGATTTTGCTGGGATAGGCTATGATCCTCACACCTATGAACTCAATTCTGTGTACACTGTAAACAGCATCCATTTGATACTGTCATGTGGATTGAGAACTTAATATTTAATGCATTCTAGATTATTCTTTATAGTCAAAGAAAAAAATGAAAGTTTGTAAGTGGTAGCAATGGAAATACCTATCAAGATAAAATCACAAGAAAAGCTTTGCAGGACAAATGTGAGGGAGTTAATCAGTTTTGCATTGTAAAATAGGTGCAGCCAAGGGTACGATTCATTACATTAGCATCTATCCCAGAATATTACTTGAAGTTGCTGAACTTCAGTAATTTCTCTAACCCCGTGAGTAAAAAAAGACCAAATTGAATTAAACAATAGGCAGAAATAAATGTAACAATAGAAACTCTATATTCTCCTCATACATAGTCAAAGTACTCCATTCTGTCACCCCAAATCAAGTATACTGTATATATGCTGAAATTTCACTGTATCTATTTGATTATGCCACAAGTTTTCTTGGGGGCATTTGAGGATGTAACAATTTACAAAATGCTTTTTAGTGTGCAATGCAAAGTGACCAACATGAAAGCATGTAAAATGTTATGATGTGAATTATGTAATACAAGGCAGAACTACAGTATGAATATTTAAATCCAGAAAAAAGAGCAAATTACAGAAGCTTAATAAATTAGTCAGAATCTATATCCTGCGATAGCAAAAATGCTGGTAGAGCAGATAGCAACAATTATTTTTATAGCTGTTTTAAAAGTATCAAATATTTAATAGTCTTTACCAAAGAATGAAATAAAAATAAACAAGAAGGACATCGGAAAATATGAATTTAAATACTATTTAAGCACCTTTTTTTACATAGACTGGTCATGTTCAGGATAGGTTAACTACCCATGTACTTTGAGTATGCACTCTATCTAATGGAAGAAGTTCAACTGAGGAGGAAAAAATAGAATCTTGAATATGATGGCACAGATCAGTTGTATCGTATCTTATCAGGAATGCACTAAAAAAAAATGTATATTGTTTGGTGGCTTTGATGGGTACTGCCATTTTGTATTTCTGGTCGCTCAATATAGCTGCCATTTGATATGATACATTGTAACAGTCGTGTTATATAACTGGTAGAGTAGTGACCAAACAGAGTTGGAAAATAAAGAAGAGCTCTGTTTTCAACAGAATTCTGCTTTAAAAATTTTGATAGTCGTTTTTAACTAACAGCTTAACATATTCTTTTGAACCTAGAATGATCAGTTCTCTGACTTGTGCTGTACTAAAAGAGGTCATGCTTGCTGTTCCTTAAATCTTTTCCACTCAGTTTTGGGTCCTTCACGCTCTTTATGGAAAAATCCCAATGGTCACAACAAATCTGGAGAGAAAACTGTTGGCTAGAAAACCCTTAGAATCGGTTGGCCTCATCTGTTACGGGAGATGGACATCTGAAGCGAAATTCTGTTAGCAGCAGCGTTAATTCTTCTCTTATTTTTATCATCCTGATGTATCCTGTATTTACCCAACTCGAGGAAGTTCTATTACAGTATATGCAAACATATATAAACATGAGCGGTAAGAAATGGGCTCAGATAGAAACGTAAAAGAAACCCAAAGCTCTACCCAAGTTTAGACAGGCATCAAGTCCAAGTTCAACCTCAAGGTATGGCCTTACAGAGACTGACCCGGAGCATACATGAGAAAGCACAAATTTTCCAGGACCCCGGGCCACTTCATCGTCTCCAGTTGAGAGCGAAAGTGGGAGTGAATGTGCAAGTGATGCAGGTCATGATAGTGCGTTGATTCCAGAAGATCCATTGAAAGCAGAACTGGCCTTGCTTTCCCCGTTTTCATCTATTCCTCGCAAGCCAGGAGCATTGGCTGTAACAGGGCTTGTTACTTTACCTGCGGCGCACAAAGGCCAAAACAATCTGTCAGAACTGAAGGTAATGATCGCTACAATGGCCACGGCTACCACAGCCACCTCTCAAGACATAAAGGAGCTCAAGAAAAATCAAAGAAAGAAATGGTATGCTCAAGACAAATGAGAAGCAGCAGCAGGATAATAAAGACCTGGAGAAACGTGTATACAGTATAATCACTTTGAGGCAGCCGTTAAAGGTATTGTGAACATTGCCTCGGACACAGACAGGCAGACACGCTCAAGTCACCCAACACACATTTATTGTTCATTTCTATTTTACAAAAGTCTGTGTTCACCAGCCCCAATACCCCTCAGTCCGGGCCAACACAATGCCTTCTCTTTCTTTTCTCTTCTTCAGGCTCCTCCAAAGACCATGTCACTCTTCCACCCGACTCTTGTCCCTTCTGCAGGGAGGTGGCCCCTTTAAATAAGCACCCGGATGTGCTCCAGGTGTGTTCACGGCAATCTCCCATCAACACGCCCCAGTGTGGTGGAAGTGCCGGCTGTCTCCCTGGAAGCACTCTGGATGTCCCTGTTTTCTCTTCCCCCCAGCACTTCCTGGTGTGGCAGAAGTGCTGAGGTCCAGGGTCTACCTGGTATTGGGGTCCCCCTGGCGGTAACCCCGGGTCCCTACAGGGTCGAGCTTTTTATACTCTTTACCCGAGGCCTCCAGGGCGGTCGCACCCTCGAGGTCTGGAGGAGGCACAAGCCCTCCTCCTGTCTTCTAGGGCGTCCCGGCTGGGTACCACCTCCATCTGGGTATGACGGTATGCTGAAAAAAATTGAGGAACACATTCAGGAAAATGCATCTAAGTTTGAGGAAAAACTGAGAGCACCTGGCAATCAGTTAGAAGACATTAAACGAACATTCACAACTTGAAATGAAACAGCCGAGCATCTGGCATCTATTGTGGACGGGAAAGCAATGGCTGCAAATTCCGAATGCAAAAAACTGGGAGACAGACTTGCTGCACTGGAAGATGGATGCAGAAGGAATAATATTAGAATGGAAGGTCTTCAAGGGAGTCGTGAAAGTCCAAACCCAGTGAAATTCATAGCAGAGCTATTCTGTAATATAATTGGAGAGGACTGTAAATATGACACTGAAATAGCAGCAGCTTACTGCATACGGGGATCAAATACCTCTAAACCTAGAAGTCTTATGTTGCACTTTAAGAAATTACAATTTAAATTACAAGTAATGTCACTTCTCAGACAGAAACAAGAGATTATATTTGAAAATAACCACATTCGCATTTTCCCAGATTTCTCACCATCAACATCTGCTAAGCGTGCAGCTTTTTACATCAATAAACAGCAATTACAGAAACTTGAGATCAGATACAGCCTCCTGTACCCGGCCAAACTGATAGTGGATATTCAAGACAAGCATTACATCTTTACCACTACAGAGGAAGCAGAAAAAGAGTTAAGAAAGCTGATTCCGACACTTTTTTCGAAATACGATCGTGAGTCGCATCTTGTCATGCCATGGCAAAGATCTTGCCGGCTGTTTGATCTGCTTGCAATAATAATAGTACTGTAACTAAACATCCTTTTCCCTTTTTGGACACTTATTGTTTATGCTTTAATTACAATAATATGCGTATTATATGCATATATGAATGTATATGTCGAAGAAATTAATCTTTTTTTTTTTGTTTTTCTAAAGGAGACTGCTTAACATCATACCCTTGGTTTATTGTTATTGTTATTATCATATTAGGGTTACTATGCTTATGCAGGGCCACTTTTTAACACCATCCCCTGGGCTTACAATTTTACTATCTCAAGACTGCAAAAGATTAGATTTTATACTTATGGTAATTGGACTGTATTGGCAATAGATATCTCAATTTTATTCCTCATAAGCTGCTGCTGGGGGTCTTGTTTTGTTTTGGACATGCTCATTTTGAGTCTCTTTTTATGTGTCTCTTATCTTTTGGTCCTGATTTCTGCCAATAATTTTTTTAGCATTTTTGTTCATCAGCCTGTTCTGACTGTTTAACCATTTTATGACAACTTTTATACTCTTGCTCCCATATTCTTATGCCTTGGTAACCTTGCATGTTTTTATTCTCAACATAATAAGTAAACCAGTCCTTTTGTGCCCTGTAAGATATTCCGATGATTCTAGCTTTTTTTTTTTGCCCCATCATCCAAGTCAGTTATTTTAATCTTCAGCCCCATAGTTTAAGAGCTGCTGAGAGCCTACTCCATCTGGCAATGTGTCACAGCACAGAAATGGATAATTTATTTTTCTGTGCATATGGTCTGTGCATACCAGCTGGAAGCTTGAACATGCTGCATTGAATGCTGGTGTTAAGATAGTCATTTACTCCATGACTAGGTTTTTTAAGAATTGCAATCTAATCTGTATTACAGTCATCATTTCTAGAGTTCAAGTGGTGTTTCCTCATTAAGATAAGGCAAGCCACATGGCTTCTGTACATTGGGTTTGTTGTTCTTTCAGACCAGGATAATGTGTAGAAACAGATTACAAGCTAAGAAATGAAAAATAAAGCAAAAATAAACATAGTGAAATAATGTATTCTAGTGTAAGTAATGAAGAGGCCATGCAATTCCCTGCCATCTGTACAGTGGTATCATATGACCTCCATGACTACCAAGTTTTAATGGAGAATATGCATTATTTATTTACTTAAAAACAATGTTGTACTGCATTTCGACTTTTTATTTGACAGCAAAAAGAAATTTGGGATCTTATTTTATAAGGCAGGGCATTTTGGGAATGAATCTTAAATATTTGTTCCTGGATGCTATTCTAAAGCATCTTTTTTGCAAATGATTTCAGGAATTAGTTTGCCGTTTATATCATGTTTGAAAGAATAAGAAAATGGTTAAAAACAGGTTCAGTAGTTTAATTACATTTAGAATTCACATTAACACATGAAATGCTTTATGGTGGAGGCTAGATACATATATTAAGTATTTTACAGTTCCCAGTTATGTATGTATGTGTCTACCATAAAGCCACATACAGTAATGTGCTGGAAGCTGAGTGCAGTGCTACTGCCCACATAAATTTCTATAGTGTGTTTTATTTATATGCAATTTACTGGTAAATGTATCATACACCCAATTTTGCAATATGGTCAGCAAACTTGAAAAATGAATTTAGAATATATGAGTGCATTGCTTGTTTAATATGATCATTTGTTTTTATCATTGTTTGTGGACTTTTTAAAAGCATAATTTTGCTTAGTACACAATAAGCATTCACATACTCCTTCAAATGGTTCACTTTTTCAGTTTGAAGTGAATGTGTATAAAAATGCTTTTTGTATGCCAGGTTTTATTTGGCAAGTATTATTGGATGATAAAAAGAAAATACCCTTCATATTTGTTTTCAAACCCTATGACAATAGCACCATCTGCACAATTCAGAAACAATAGAAAAATGGCACTAGATCATGGCAGATAGGAACAAAGTTTGTTTATTTATTTAAACACAAATGCATGTGGAGAGCCACACACACAGGGAAGGATAGCAGATAAAGAATGCAGACAAACCACATAATTCAAACTCCCATCTGGCCATTGCAGGGCTACTGTGTCTCCACATTATTGCTATGATTGAGATCGCCCCAGGATTCTCTGTCTGTCTCTCTCCTTCTCTAACGCTTACTTACATTTGACTTTCTCCACCATTTCCTGCCTCTTATCTTCTCTCCAGGATCTATTATTGTTCATGACTCTTGAATCTTCTTGCTTGTAATTATGTATAGCATATAATGTATATACTTTAAATTACCTGTCTCAGGTTGCAGGATAACACTAAACCAGCAAGCAGATGCTATACTCCCATGACAATGTTGCACTTATTGCCTATCTCAGTGTTTAAAGAATTACAAAATCTATGATGTAAAGATCAGTCTAGAAGGCCAATAACATGGCCTCCTGCACTCTAAAGACCCTCCAATGCCCCTTTTAGTTCTAGTTTTCCTGTACATCTAGCACTTAATTACTCCCATATTGTCTGTGGATCACCGTCCTGACTTTATGAGTGAGGAGTCCTATCCTAAAGCATTTTAAGATGGAGAAGCTTTTATCTGTGGCACCTCTGCAAGAGAACCACCTCTTCCAACCTTCACAAACATATGCAGTTTTTAATATCTGGAAAAAATTTGGAATTAACTTGCTTACAGATCTTTGCATCCTATGAACAATTACATTCCAGATTTAACATTTCAGCTACACATTTCTTTCACTATCTTCAAATTAGGAACTTTGTTAAACAGAACCTGCCCGATTTTCCTCATCTTGCACCCTCGCCCATGCAGGAAAAAATATTGCTCAATTTCAAGGACTTAGACACCATCTCTGCAATATATAAAATTATTTTACAGTCCCTCCCTTTCAAAGATCCAAGAGGATACTGGGAAAAAGATCTCTCACTCAACATATCAGAAAAGGAGTGGAAAATAGCAATGTAGAGAATTCACTCAAGCTCCATATGTACAAAGCATACAATTATTCAACTCAAAATTATATATCGAGCACATCTGTCTCGCCTAAAACTCTCCAAAATGTTTCCAGGGCAGGATCCACCCTACAAACGCTGCAATCAAGTTCCAGCCTCACTGGGTCACATGTTCTGGGCCTGCACCAAATTAATCATTCTGGACCAAAATTTTTAATTACCTTTCAGACAGCCTTGGTGTCACAATCCCTTCTAACCCATTAACAGCTGTGTTTGGGGTTCTTCCAGCTGGGTTATAGTGGAGAGGGACAAACAAACTGTGATTGCATTCACTACACTTTTGGCACGTAGACTTATTTTGCTAAACTGGAAGAATCCTAACTCTCCTCTTTTAAGTCAGTGGGAAACCGATGTGTTATACTGTTTGAAATTGGAAAAAGTCAAATACTCAGAGGATCTTTACAGATTTTTTTTAAAACATGGCAGGATCTAATAAATAATATTTTAGAATAAGCTCTCAAAGCACCAAGGAAGCAATTATTTCCGCATTTCTTTTTCTTCTCCATTCATCTCTATTGGCCTATCAAACTCATCAATTTAGGTATGCTTACAAGCCTTAATCTTTACCCCGTTGGCCATGCTCTCTTTCTCAGGGGTGGGGGTCGACTTGTTCTCAATCCTATTTTTTGTAAAAATTTATCGATTTGTATGACATGTTTACAATAAAATTAATAAAATAAATAAATAAATTACCTGTCTCAGGTTGCAGGATAACACTAAACCAGCAAGCAAATGCTATGCTCACATAACAATGTTGCACTTATTGCCTATCTCAGTGTTTAAAGAATTATAAAATCTATGATGTAAAGATCAGTCTAGAAGCTCAATAACATGGCCTCCTGCACTCTAAAGACCCTCCAATGCCCCTTTTAATTCTAGTGTTCCTCGACATCTAGCACTTAATTACACCCATTTGTGTCTGTGGATCACCCTCCTGACTTTATGAGTGAGCAGTCCCATCCTGGGACAAGAGGAGGCACAATTGTAACCAACTCAATCCGCCTTTCTCTGAGTTGTGTAAATGATCATCATGTAGGCACATAGAGTTAAAACACAAGCTTTTATTTTCCTCTTCAAGAAACTTTTCAAAACAAAAGGAAAAAAATGGACAGGGTGTCACATAAACGTCTTCTCTCCTATGCCCCACAGCATCCACCACGCTTCTTGCGTTTTATATTTATACAAACACATTGCATATGAAAATATTTAAAAAAAAATACCTCACATTTTCCAAAAAGAACTATTTACAATGCTCATAGCTTTATACAAAAAAAAATCCTAATTTTATAATTACATATTCTCAACAAAAAAAAGAAAAATATATATAACATACCTTTTCAAAACAAAAGGAAAAAAATTGACAGGTTGTCACATCAATGTCTTCTCTTCTATGCCTATTAAATAATTAATTAAATCGATCACAAATTATTAATACAAAATAAATGAAATAAAAATCAGGAAAAACTTAGGGAGAACTGAAACCACAACCTACCCCATAGCATCCACCGCGCCTCTGGCGTTAGAGGCAAAAAACATGGTGCATACAGGTTTTGAGGTGTGACGCTAATTAACGCCCATACTACAACAAATTATAATTGTTAGCATGCTATTAACTATTTACAGGGATCAACTCTTTTTTGGGAAGTTCATAGCTAAAATAAAAACAAAATTATAAATAACATTTTATACTTTGCTTCACAGCCACTAACAGTATTGTCTCTTTCTCTTTCAGCAGCCAGTGAGGGCAATTGACTCCACCCCCTCTCGGTGGAGGAGTATAAAACTGTGATGCTCACAGAACGTGGCATCACATTCTGGACGTCTACTTGTGAGAGCAGGAGCTCCAAGTCAAACCAGACCTGATTTGATAAAGATTCCTTATTGTGGACATTTAAGTTCTGTTTGTGCACCACTTTTGTTTATTTGTGACCATCATGCACATTTTTTGTTTCTTTCAACACTTGTTATTAAATGGGGTGATTGGCTGGTGCCCGAAATTTCTGTAGTCCTGTTGCCGTCCGTACCTTGTACAACCATCACTATGTTAAGACTGTCAGTTATTTAAATGATAAATTATAAATTTACAGAAGCTTCCAAAAGGGTATTACATAAAGCAATTGCAAACAAATACCATTAAATATTGTTTTACAAAAAAAAAGCTGAAAACAGACATCAGCCAAAATACAGTACTAGAGTTTTCTGTTTTCATTTTTTCTTCTTGTTTATTTTATGTTATAAGAAGTCAAGCAAAATGACACCTTTTATTGGCTAACTAAAAAGATTATAATATGCAAGCTTTGAAAGGCAACTCAGGCCCCTTCTTTAGGCAAGATGGGAAATTAAAGCTGTCAAATTAAATAGAAAGCAATGTTTTGAACACTACAAACCACCACTAACCACCTTATATACAATACATAATAATTCAGGTGATACCATTCTTCTAGATTAAATGTTCAATTTAAAAAAATCAATTTTCTCTCAGTGAAGATTGAATGGCACACTGGTGTGTGTCTTCCTAAAACATAAAAAAACAGTTTAGTCTACTGAAAGAACAAGAAATTATAGAAAGGGGCAACATGGGTCTTGAGAAGTGCATCTTCCTTCCTCTTTGAAGACAGGTTCTTCAAGGTTTTTTTTCCAGGTAATTCTCTATGTTACCAGCTGCTCTACATTTTGTTGCTGCACTTACCTGCTATGCATCGTGTGTTTTTATTGGTGTTTGCACTTATCTCTGTCATGCAACCTGTTTCATAATGAGGAAGGCTTTTAGGGACACCTCTCCTGAAAACTTTAACCCAGTTTCAAACGCAAACATTCTTTTCCTGAAGATGGTTATACGTTACACGTCTGTCACTGATTCAATTTGTTACACGATGCACTTGCATCCAGGAGTACGGTCCACTAGATTCATATATCTAAAACCTTGTCACTGGAAAAGCAGGCTTTAGCTTTTTATTCTGTTGTCTCCGTACTTCTGAAGTATACATCAGTTGTTTCACATTTAGAAACAGTACTTATAAAAAAATTCAAAAGAAGGTGAACAGATTCAGAAGCAGGGTTTGAAGCACTCTTGTGAAAGCATGTCAAAGGCAGAGCACGCTCAGAAGCAGTGCTTTTAAAACCAGTCAAAAATTTCTGACATTATATTTTATATGGATAGGTTTGCTGAATTTGTCTAAAGGAAAATGATTAAAGACTTTAAATTGTATTGCAGTAATTTGAGTTACTTAAATAGATTTTTATTGTGATTTTGACAAATTTATATGGATTTTTGGAACTTCATATTCACTTTTTGGTAAAAAAAAAATTCCAATCGGTATATATTTTTTTTACGCATACATTTTTTCACATTCCATTTTCTTTTTATTTTTTAATTACGTATGTTTTTCATGGCTTCATGGACACATATTTTCAGGTTCTTCATAGAATCTAGTGTATTGTTCCAGTGTAAACGCTTGAATGATTTGAAAAAATCCCAGGAAATATTTGGGGTGCCAAAGGGGCATCCCCATTTAATATTAGATTGGCATCTTATGCAATCTTTTATGCTCTCTCTTAGAGATGGTCACTTTTGGGAGCCCTGTCCTGATAAGCTTGGGTCCAAGAAATTCTCTGTGTTTATCATATGCCCGCATTTGGCGCTTTCTTGGAGCTGAATAAGGAAGAGACAGAACAGTTAGTGACAACACCACCTCATGTTTTGGAGTGGTACTACCTGCTTGATTTATGCCCTAAAGGTGATACCCAAGCACCCATGCATGACACCAGATATCTTAATACTTAAAACTCTTTATATTTCCCAAGTGGCCATTATATTATATGTATATAATAAGCTTCCACTGTATTTGTTACATTTTGTTATCCTTAGAACCAGTTTCATGATTTAAGATTTATGATTTGAGAAAGGTTTTTCTTTTAAATATTATTAGTCTCTGAAAACTCTGCCATTAACTAGTTCTTTGTTTATTTTATAGGTTTAAATAAAATATATTAATTTTGGGATGATGTGCTCAATAAAATGTGATATATTAACAAAATGATATTAACATTGCAGGAGACTTAACGTTACTGTTAGGCTCTCTTCTATCTTCCTTTTCTTCTGCTACTACCAACACTAAGGTAAGTTTCTTTCAAAACAACATTAGCAATACTATTGGCACTCAGAGCGTGTTCTCTGTCTTCACCTCTAGCCTTGACCTTCTGACACCTCCATCTTCAGCCTCCTTGAATACTGACAACTGTGCTATATTTTTTCAGGAAAAGCTGGCTGTCATCAGTGTTCAATTTTTCTCACCTCTACCATTCCGTCTGTTTCCTCCTGAACACACCACATCATAGTCCATTTCTGCACCACTCTTCAACACTGATATTTCCTTCCTCCTCTCTAGTCACCTCAGTACTTCTCCACTTGACCCCATCCCATCACATCTCCTTCAGGTTATCTCTCCTTCACTCATTTCTGCAGTTACATGCATCACCCTCCTCCCTCAACACAGGCACAGACAGATATCTCCTAATAGGCCCTAATTACTCCACTTCTCAAGATGATCACACTCGACCGATCTGAAATAGGCAATTACAGAAAAGTCTCTCTTCTCTCCTTAACTTCAAAAACACTTGATTGTGCTGTCTCTAACCAGGTCTTTATTCCTCCTACAGAAAAGATTGCTTGATCCTAATCAGTGGGGAGCCAAAATGGGCCATTTCACTGACAATTCTTTATTGACAGTAGTCGACATGTTACCACTAGCTAGAGCTACAAACATGTCATCCGTTCTTATCCTTTCTGATCTCTCTTTTTGCCTTTTACACAATTGACCCTCAGATCCTCCTTGCCACCCACTCTGACCTTTGGCATCACTGGTAAGACTCAGACAAATTCTAATGTGTGTCTTGTTGAGGTCAGATGTCAAGGTACATCAGGGAAGCAATGGAGTATCAAAACAATCTGTATTGGGTCCTCTCATCTTCTCATTGTACACCATCTCACTAGGCCCTATCTTCCAGTCCCATGGCTTCTCATATCAGAACTATACCAATGACACAGTGCAGTACCTGCCATTCCCTCCTGGGGACCACATAGTATCAGTTAGATCTTCAAAGATATTTCAGCCTGGATGAAGGAGGACCTTCTCCAGCTCACACTGTTAAAGGACTTCCTTGTTATTCCAGCCTGTCTACTCAACACTCCATCTCTGTTCAACTATTGTCATTATTGCTAACACTTGCTAAGTGATTGATGACCAACTATCTTTCACGGATTGTGTTGAAATTTCTCAACCTTGCAGATTTATTCTATATAACATCCACAATCAGTGCCAGTGCTAAATTATTTTGTGTCCCAGGCCAAGCTTATTAGTGCGCCAAACGACTGTTCGGTAACTAACCCATGCAGCTGGGTGCCCCTCTCTTATGATCTGTGCCCTAGGTGAATGCCTAATTTCACCTTAATGGTGAAACAGACCCTGTCCACAAGATCAGGTTGTATCTGACATGGATGAGTATGAGACACAACTCTTGGCCCAGTCACTGGTATTGTAACATCTACACTACTGCAACTCTCAACTGACAAGAGTAATTGCATGAGCTACTAAGCCCCTTCATATGATTCAAAGTGCAGAGTAGATCTTGTGTTCAACCAGCAGTGAAGGACACATGGTATTCTTCTTTTCAGGTTGATACACTGGCTCACTATATCAATACTCCTGTGTTCCTTTTAACCTACACAAGTCTGCTAGTAAACAGCATTTGGTGACTCCACCTCTGTGTGGCAACAATATGTAGCTCTGAGTTGGTGGAATAAGCTGCCCAACTCAATTGAAACTACTGACTCCCTCAAGGTTTCTAAGAAGCTTTTCAAGACTCTCTTGTTCTGTGAATATCTGTCTAATAAATAATTGCTTTGATAGGTTCTTGTAAATCAAGAAAGATAAACTAATTTTGTGTTCCATTTGGTTTAGTGCTTTTCACTTGTCATGACCAAATTTGAAACTTTGTCCTGTAACACGTATACTCAAATTGTGTTTGGTAGATAGATAGATAGATAGATAGATAGATAGATAGATAGATAGATAGATAGATAGATAGATAGATACTTTATTAATCCCAAGGGGAAATTCACAATAGTAAAATAGTAAAAATGTGTAAAAAGTGTCCAGGGAGCAATTCCACATAAAAGAAAGTGGTAGAAGTGATCAGTGAAATAGAGAAAAATAGAGATAAAAAGGTAAAAAGATAAAGTCATATACAGAGCTGCTGGAAAGGCTGCCACTCGGATGCGGCGCCGGAAAAGTAAGGTAAGGTTAGTGCTCCTTTTCTTGTTTTTTTTTTTTTTTTATATTTGAATTAAATTTCAGAGCACTCCTATTCTACATCACAAAGGACAGATGGAAAGAAACATTCAAATTTTTCTTAAAAGTTACTGTTTATGCTAGGGCAGAAATCAATTACTTAACTTTACTTAATAAGAGCCTTCATTACTTTACCAAACTTAAAACAAACATTAAGAAGCTTAACTTAGTTTCTACTATAAAAACACAAATACTAAACTTAAGAAACTTTATAGCTTAAACACTAATGTATAAACACAAGCACTAAATTTAAAAGGCTTTAAGATTAGGCATGCAAAAAGAAAATGAGTCATTTTAATTATTTGATGCTTCCTGGATCAGGCACAGTTTGTTCACGGGTCTGTCCAGTGTACTGTTTTTGGTTTGCACACAAACTCTTCTGACTGCACCTTTGGCATCTGGCATTGTCTTGATGACTTGACCCATTACCCAGAAATTGCGAGGTGTAGCTTTATCCACAATTAGAACGATGTCTCCCAGTTCAAAGTTTCTTTTTGGTGTAAGCCATTTTTGACGTTCCTGAAGTATTGGCAAATACTCTTTAGTCCATCTTTTCCAAAACAAATCAGCCATGTATTGAATTTGTTTCCAGCGTCTTCTTGGATATGATTCATTTTGTGAAACAAGTTCAGGTGGCATATCGGGTTGAGTGTCCAATAACAATAGATGATTGGGTGTGAGCGGTTCCAGATCATTAGGATCGTTAGATGTCTCTGTAAGGGGTCTGTTATTAAGTATTGATTCCACTTCGCACATCAGTGTATGAAGATTTTGATCATCAAGTGTTTGTTGGTTTAGTGTCGAATTTAAAATCTTTCTTATACTTCTGATTTGTCTTTCCCAAACTCCGCCTTGATGAGAGGCTGATGGTGGGTTAAAAATCCATTTGATTTCTCTTCGCATCATTTCGTTGCCGATTTTTTCGTGTTCCAAATTTTTTGTGGCTTCTCGTAGCTCTCTTTCTGCTCCAACAAAATTTGTTCCATTATCTGAGTGCATGATTTTAACCCGGCCTCTTCTACTCTTAAATCTAAGAATCGCTTGGATACAGAAATCCATGTCTAAATTGTGTGCAATCTCAATGTGCGCAGCTCTAGTTGTTAAACAGGTGAAAATTACTCCATACCTTTTGACTAAGCTTCGTCCTCTTTTGACAAAAAAGGGTCCAAAATAATCGACTCCAACATTAGTGAAAGACGGTTTGTTGGGTGCTAGGCGATCTTCTGGCAAATCTGCCATTTTTTGCTCACCAGCTTTCGCATTGTATCTTCTGCACGTAGTGCACTTCAAAATTATTTTTCTGATAGCTGCATTTGCCTGAGGTATCCAGTATTTTTGACGTAGTTCTGCTAACAAATAATTACGTCCACAGTGTCTATGTTCTTGGTGAAGGTGTCTGATTAAGAGTGTAGCGATATGCGAGTTTTTATGAACTATAGCAGGGTGCTTGGCTTCCTTTGGCATAGCTGATTTGCTGAGTCTTCCTCCGACTCTTAATAGTCCTTCTTGCAGAACTGGATCCAGTTTAATGATTTTACTGCTTTTCTTTATAGGCCGATTTTTACTTAGTGCTTTAACTTCTTCTGGGTAAGCTTGTACTTGACTTAGGCGAATAAGCTCATTTTCTGCTTTAGACAAGTCATCTAGAGACAGTGGCTTAAGTCTCATTATTGATTTGTATTCCTTCATATGTTTCGCGATCAGCATCTTTTGTCTTTCTGGGCTATATCTAGATTGGCTAACTGTATATTGAATTGCCTTTCTCTCTTCTTTCAAATGCATTAGCACTTCTTTAAACTTAAGGAACCAAGCTATTGTTTTCTTTAATTTGTACCATTCTGAGTAGTACTCTATAAGTCTTTTTACCGGTTCAGTTTTTTCTTCTACACTTACAAAATTTACTACACACCTTTTGATTTCCGGATTGTCGCTAGTAGACAAGTCCACCTCATCTGGTCTTTTAGGCCATTCGTGCTCTGGCTTTAGTAGGAAATTCGGGCTTTGTATCCAAGTCTTACTTTTGATGAAGCCTTCTATTGTCAAACCTCTTGATGCCTGATCCGCAGGATTTTGCGCAGATGTGATGTATCTCCATTGCGAGGGTTGTGTGTGCTCTCTTATCACTGCGATTCTGTT
The DNA here is from genome assembly GCF_016835505.1 of Polypterus senegalus. Taxonomy (NCBI): domain Eukaryota; kingdom Metazoa; phylum Chordata; class Cladistia; order Polypteriformes; family Polypteridae; genus Polypterus; species Polypterus senegalus. Next base: position 67,527,949 of record NC_053167.1, read on the forward strand.
GGCAACAAAGGTTTTGTAGCGTGCACTTTCATTTGCGATGTACGTTAGTACTGTGGTGCTGTCAGTCCAAAAGATTGACTCTTGTAGGGGAATCTGCAGTTCTCGTTTTAACATTCTGCCCATTTTGACTGCAACCACTGCTGCTGAAAGTTCCAATCTTGGTATAGTGACAGATTTCAGTGGTGCCACTCTTGATTTCCCCATTAGAAATGAACAATGTCTCTCATTTTCTTTGTTAGTCAAAAGGAGGTAGGAAACAGTGCCATACCCGTTTTCTGAAGCATCTCCAAAATGATGCATTTGTGCGGTCATTATTTGACCAAAACCAGGCGGTTTAAAGCACCTGACTACATTAAAATCCACAAGTAGCTGCAAATCATCCATCCATTTTTTCAATTGCCGAACGTACTTAGCTTCCACTTCTTGATCCCAAGCATATTTGTCTTTACACAGTTCTCTTAGAATAAGCTTAGCAGGCAATATGACTGGCGCTAAAAATCCAAGTGGGTCATATATTGAACTGACCACTGACAGAATGCCACGTCTTGTAGCAGGCTTATCTTGCAGCTTTACCTGGAACTTGAAACTGTCAGTCTGTGTGCACCATTGAACACCCAAAGCTCTTTCAACTGGTAACAGATCATTGCTTAAGTCCAAGTCTTTTTGATCTTTTGCCCTGTCTTCTTCAGGGATTGACAGCAAAACTGCTCTGGTATTACTTATCCATTTTGTAAGATAAAATCCTCCCTTTAAGCAAAGGGCTTTAAGATCTTTGGGCAATTTTATGGTTTGTTCTTCTGTAGCAACTGACTTTAAACAGTCGTCAACATAGAAATTATTTAACACAGTGTTTACTGCTTCCTCAGGAGCTGTGCCCCTTGCATCCTCTGCTGTTCTTCTTAAGGCATAAGAGGCACAACTGGGCGACGAAGTAGCACCAAATAGATGCACTGGCATTTTGTATTCCTCAAGTTCATTGTTTAGATTACCTTCGGGCCACCACAGAAAACGAAGAAGATCCATGTCTTTTTCTGGTACTTTCACTTGATAGAACATTGATTTAATGTCCGCCATGAGAGCGATTGGTTCCTCTCTGAATCTTGTAAGAATTCCTAAGAGTGTATTAGTTAAATCAGGTCCTTTCAGCAACTATTCATTTAGAGAAAAACCTTGATAAGTGGCTGTACAATCAAACACTACTCTTATTTTGTTTTTCTTTGGATGATACACTCCATGATGAGGGATGTACCATATTTTTTCTTTTTCAACAGTCCGCTGTTCAGTGGGTACCTTTATGGCATAACCTTTGTCTAAAATGTCTTTCATGAACGCTTTATAATCCTCATGAAACGTCGGGTACCTTGTAAGTTTCCTTTTAAGTCCTATAGCACGTTGTTTTGCAATACAATGATTGTTTGTCACTTTAAGTGTTTCATCTTTAAAAGGCAGATTAATGCAATAGTGTCCGTTCACTAGACTTGCAGTATCTGAGGCTATGCGCATGAATTTAATGTTTTCCTGTGACATTTCCTCTTTTTCTTCACAGTCGCGTTCTGGAAAGTCTATATTGTATTGCTTGAGTAACATTTGTTCTACTTCCTTTATTGTTACACAATTGACTGAACATCTTTTTTCTCGCTGCATAAGGTCCATCTCCTTCGCTATGTATGATTTCCCATGGCTCCAAGAGTTTACGAGAGTCTGTACCTATTATTAAACCTACTTCTGCATGTATTTGGGGTAGGTATACATTTTTAAGGTAAGGCCATTTCATAATATCTTCTTGAGTAGGAATTTTATCTTTATTTCCAGGTATAACAGTTGCTGCATGTACCTCTGGTAAGTCATAAAACGTGTTTTCTTCTAACCCAAAGACTTGTAACTCTGTTAAGATTTTACATTTTAATAGTTTTTCTAGATTATTTAGAGTGTTGAGATACAGATGCGATTGTCTCCCTGAGAGGTTTAATTGTTCTCTTAAGCTCTCTGTGCAAAATGTGGCTGAGCTACATGGGTCTATTAGAGTATATGTTTCAATATATTTTTCATTCCCTTTGGATTTGACTTTAACTGGGACCGCAGCTATGACACTATTTCCGGCCCCGGTTGCCATACAAAACTCTTTCGGTGTTATGGGTGCATTCATAGAAGAAGCGCTTTTAGGTTTCGATTTAGAGCTCTCTTCTTTAATGGATTTAGCTTTATCATTAGAGTCTTTTTCTTTATTTATATGTAAAATAGCTGGATGAAAATGAGAGCATATGCTACATTTAATTTTTTCTTCACAATTTTTGCTAAGATGTCCTTGTTTTAGACAGTTAAAGCATAAGCCTCTGGATTTAAAAAAGTCAATTTTACCTTCATAAGTTAATTTGTGAATTGCGTTGCAGTCATTAAGATCATGCCTTTTGTCACAGAAAAAACAGTGCTTACCGTGTATACGCTCAGTTGTCTCCTTTTTGTTTTCCTTTTCAACAGTAGTGGCAAAATTTGAGATGAAGTTGTCCTTTCTCATTCTGCCTTTCGCAGGATATTTTTCGTAATCAGTCTTTTCTTTCTCCCTTTTGAAGGTACAGCTTGAATAGGAAGCACCATACATTGGATCCAGCGAAGCTATGAGTCGATCTTCTAAGAAACTATATAAGTCAGCGAGACCTGGGGCCTCATGTATAAATGGTGCGTACGCACAGAAATGTTGCGTAAGAACTTTTCCACGTTCAAATCGCGATGTATAAAACCTACACTTGGCGTAAAGCCACGCACTTTTCCACGGTACCTCATGCCTTGTCGTACGCAAGTTCTCCGCTCGGTTTTGCAAACTGGCGGCACACAGCGTCAAAGCAATGCTACTGTTCCTGTGTGATTACTCATTATTTTCATGACGCGGCTTTATAAATACACAGAAACTAACCGTATATTGTTTATTAGTGTAATGCATCTGATTGTGATTAACTCATAACAATATAATGGTCCAGGGAACAGCCATAGTATTCCAAATACCATAACTGCTTTAGCGTTGTTACTCTCACTTCTCCTTCTTCTTCTTCTTCTTCTTCTTCTTCTTCTTCTTTCAGCTCCTCCCGTTAGGAGTTGCCACAGCAGATCATCTTTTTCCATATTACTCTCACTGCAAGACTCGGAGTATCTATATCACTGTATCTGAGTGTGAATCACAGCAGCAGCTGATCGGAAAGAGAATTATCGGTATACAGCTTTAAGGACACGCTGTCTCAGCCACTGCAAAATGTTTTAAAGCCTTTCCTTTACGGACCTCGCGGTTCAGAAACAGTTTAATCCCAAGAACTTTAAATGCACTCAATCAATTGCTCCTTGTAGAACGGTTTGTACTTATAAGTACAATCACCCCACTGTAAACTTGCACTACAGTTATAATATCTCACAACCTGGGCCACTTTATAAAGCGTGTATTTACATATGATGACGATATCATTTTTAAGGTGAAATGCAGCAAAATATGTTTGTTAAATTATACACATAAAACTTTAACGTCATTTAAATAATCTATATTCTTCACTGGGAGTGTCGTGAAGGATAGAATAATTAAACATGTACTACGAAGATATTTCAATGTTCTTTAAACGTTTTGAAGAATCGGCGCTAAGCTTACAGATGGCTTAACGTCTATTACAGAGCTGATTGTATGGCGATCGGTTACTTGGGGAAAGAAAAGCAAGGACTCTTGGGCGCACGCCAATATATATTGAATATAAAACAGAAAGAGAAAATAACAACACAGCTAAAAACGCAGCGACAAATTTCGACAAAAGATAAATGCTTGTCATGAGCACGAGGCGGCTATGCAGTGCCCGCAACAGATGTGGCCATCCACCGTGCATAAGATACCTTATTGACATTGGAAACACATGTTTAATAATGTGCTTTATCTCCTATCATCATGAAAATGATATCACGTATACATCTCAGTATTTTAGTTATTCAGAGAGCTGTAATATCACAAATGTAATGGACTCTGTGTCCAGTTGGAGGAAGAGAGACAGTTTAAGAAGCAAGTAGTGATTCACACACATAGATCACATACGAGTAGAAGATCAAATACAAAACAAAGCATTTAACGTGCTACTTTAATTACGATGTAATTTTGAGAAACTGGTTAATTAAACGATTTTAAGATGAAGTTTATAATGTTCTACTAAATGACAAAATAAACTACGTGATTAAAGTGGAAAATTCAAGATTAAAGTTGACATTTCGTGCTTTTTCCCCACCGTGTGCCTTTTTTCTCTGTATCCTAATAAACTTTCTTATGACACTCAGACAGTGGGCTTACAACTCTTCTTTTCATGGCAACTTTGATATGTGACTTCTTTTTTATTTCCGGCACTGTGCGATTTTGTGAATGTGAGCTTTCAAGTTTCTCCAACACGCTATGTCACTCGATCAACTTCATTTTGTTGATTATACCACGGTTTATTTGAACAAATAGTATGTTTTTCCTTTGCCTCCACTTGGTATTCGCTGAAATTCTTATATTTTCCCCGTGCTTTTCCCATTGTCTTTTCACAGAAGGCTGCGCTTAAGGGCGATTTATATTGATTTGCACATTCAAATAGGCGTAATTCTGGGAGGATTTGGGGCGTTACATAATGCGCGTGCACGAGCGTCAGTTTTCACGCTGATCGGGATTTATGTAGCGGAAGAACGTGGAAGTTGGAGTACGCACAGATTCCTGCATCTGGATTTTTCTGTGCGTAAGCACATTTCGGCTTTTGTGCTTACGCCATGTTATAGTGCGAGTTCTACGCACGCCGTTATACATGAGGCCCCTGGTCTTCTTCTTTCTTTGCTTTCGATCTCTGTTGCTTTATTTTGCCAGAGCTCTCGTAGTTCTTGGGATAGCTTCGATGACATAATGCAGATATTTAAATTGTTTTTGAAATCATGTCCGTCCTTTAAGCCCGACATAACACTTTTACAATTACCAATGAAGAGCGTGTATGTCTTTAAGCTATCAATATCTCCTGATTTCAATTGTGCCACTTCCTTACTTTCTTCATGTAAGCATCTCCTATATAAACGTGGTTTCCATAAAATTTTTCTAACATTCTTCTGGTATTTTTATATTTTTCTTCTGGCGGCAAGTATGCGTTATTCAGAGCAATGTTTCTGGGTTCGCCTTTGGTGAATTGTACCAAATACTGTAATTTGCTACCAGGATCACTCACTTCTTGGTCGATGATTCGATCAAATGCTCTTATAAAGTTTATATAAGTCAATGGATCGCCTTCAAATACTGGGATCTTTTTGTGGGGTACATAAGGTGCTTGTGTTTTGTTTTGTTGCTGTTTCTGTTGATCGTAACGTTGTTCATGATGCAATTGTTGAAGAAGCGCTTCTTTTTGTTGCTGATAAAACGGTTGCTGGGGTTTATTTTTACTTTCATTCGTATTTGTAAAGTTGTAACTGTTCGCATCTGACGACTTTTCAAATTTCACATCTGGTTTCTGACTCAGTCTATTTGGACTGCGATTGCGCCCTTTAAGTGCTTTTAATTTTGCGTCGGATTCTGCAATCCAATTTGCCTCCAATTCTAATTGATCTCTTTTAATTTTCAATTGAGCTTCTTCTAAATCTAGAGCCTGTTGCTTTCTTTGATTCTCCGCTTTAGCCAACAGCACGACGTGTGCTGCCTCTTGAGATCTGATGCCGCTAATACAAGTCCCGGCTGAACTTGCACTACGTTTAGATTTTGCAGAGATTTGGGAGGCTTTGGCTGAATTAGCCGCCAAACTTATAATTTGCAGAGATTTGGGAGGCTTTGGCTGAATTAGCCGCTAAACTTATATGACTTTTACTTTGAATGGAAACCTGTGAGATACTGTCTTCTGGAGAGACGTCAGGAATGTCATTCGTCGTTCTGTATTCTTTGAATTGGTTAGCCGAAAAGTCGGGCTGCTGGTTGAAGCTTATATTTTGATGTACTTCAAAAACCCATTCCATCATATTTTCCGAAAATGTGCGAACAATTTCCATTTTAGCATCAAAGTCCTTTTGAAGCATTTTCCGTATATCTTCATTACTCTGGAGGGATAAGAGTTTGTCACTTAACCTTTTATATTCAATTCTCTGGTTAAAGAACGAGTTCTTGATGATCGGTTGTATAGTTTCACAGTTAAATTCATTTTTTTTAAATCCTTCACTGTTTTCATCGCATTAGATAATTGTTTATATTTGTAGTCCATTTCAGATTGAAGTTTAGTTGTTAATGAATTGGACGGCTTTATGTCATCATCAAGATGATCCTCCATTCACTCCACTCCATTCCACTCACACCACTGTTACTTTCAATGGGGGTTCGAAATGTTCTCTGGCTCCCAGACTCAGATGCCATGGCGTTCACGGGCGTTGAAAATGCAGGCTTGCTTTCTTTTATAATCCAAGGCAATTTTAAACTTTCAGTCCTAGGCAGGTTCAGATCTTAAGCAGGTTTCAAAACTTCAGGCAGGTTTTTTAACTTTAGTGTAGCCGCCGATGTACAAGGCGAAGTCAGGCACTGGTAAGATGCGTGTCAAAGAAATCTCTCAGTCCAAAAGTTCGTTTTAAAAATATTTAGTGAAGTTAAAAGCAAATAATCCATACAAGAATAAAAGGAAAAATAGTTACACACATAGAATAAAGGCAAAAAAAAGAAAAAATGTATCTTCTATAAACTTAGCTTTTCTTAAGAAGCTTTGGTTATTTCTATACTTAAAGGTTATTTATTTCTTCTTCTGTATGCTTTAAACATACGGTTCAACTCTTAAATCTTTTATTTTACGTGTTACTTCACACTCAAAAGGCCCGTAGGCCGTTGGCACATAGACATACGCCCAGGCACGGTCACGTGCACAAGCACGAACGTGAACACAAACAAGGACACTGTTAAAAAACTGTATGCCTGTCTGTACCTTACACAAGGCAAGGCTAGACACTAACTGGAGAACATTGTTTACTCATAACTATTAAGAAATGACAGGAAAATACCAACTCAATTCTATTCACGGGGGTTATAGGAACCTCCCATATTTTATGCATTATCATCTAATAAATATTCATACATTTTATAGAACTAGGAAAATGGCTCTTACAGTTACATTTACTTGTTAGCCACTGCTCACACAAAATGAAAGACTGCATGTGACTGTGCACTCCCTGGATTATGGCCTTAGCAACAAAGAGATACTGTACTTGTATAGAGAAGAAATCTTTAGTGCAATGTTGCTGAGGGCTTTATACTCCTGCTAGAGATATCCTTGGAATATTGGCCTAATAAGAGAAGCTACAAAAAGAAAAATACACATAATGTGTTATCATTAAAACAAAATACGCCTCAGCTGGAGATAGGAAAAATCCACTCCTTGAGCCAGACCATGGTGTTTGCCAGAAAAGTAATACATATAGCTTGGCCAAGCTCAGGCTTATAATACCAATGTGAAATAGCTATGAGACTAAATGATGCAGACAAATGAGGGGAAGGTGAAATCCTGGCAAGGTAGCTGGCATGTACAGAATGTGGTGTTGTTTTGTGAACTACAGCATTACTTTACTTGTGCGGGAAGAGTTGTAGCCTGTGTCAGAGACTGAAAGCTGAATTGATGGACTCACCTCCACACACAATACTGGCCCTGAAACCAAACTCCATCCCATCTTTTTGCACCCTAGAATTACCTTTAATTTGTGTGAACAAGAGTCAAGTTATTAAAATTCATGTTATAAAAGAAAAATGTGAGTACTGCCTTTGTAAAATATGGTACATCTATCATCTAATCAGACTGTTTAGAACTTCTGCAAACAGTGGATCTGGTAGTGAAAGGTGCACTGTATACTGATACTGTAGTCCTTTTTAGGGACTTTATCATTAATGTCGTGAAAGAAGGAGAGAGGAAGACATAACTAGCAATCAAAATTGTGAGTACAACTACTGCTGCTCCATATTGTTGGTAGATAGTTAAGGTGATTTGGGTCTATCTTAAGGATGCTCCTAGAATGTTGCCCACATTGGAGACAAATCCAGAGTGCATCCCTTGGGTGGCTTGGGATTACTGACAAATTCTCCAGGTGTACATTTAGACTGTTACCAAGGGCAGGCATGCCTGGTGTGTCCTACTCAGTGTATTGCTACTGCATTCTTCAATTGGACAAGCAGATGTCAAGAGTTAAAATGAAGCACACAGCTTTTCACAGCATTAGCAAGAAATAGACTGGGGAACGGTGAACAAGACTGTTGGCTGATACACAACATTTAAAAAATTGGGGGACCAACCATGGACCTGGGTATATGAAAGTTGATATAGACATTTAATTTTCAGATTATACTAATGAATTTAATATAAAAATATACAATTTTGTTTAATGTGACATATTCTGAAGGTTTATTACTGTCTGACACAAAATTAAACATTTCTACTCTGTAAAAGTGTGCTTTAAAGTTTTATTTAAACTTAGTTATAGTTATAAGAATTTTAGTTATCTGGGCAATTTAAAACAGTAAATTCTTTTGACAGAAAATTATTATAAATGTATTATTTATTGCATATTTTTAATTTTATTCCATGCTTATCTATCAAGGCAACATTATGAATTTGTTACATTCAAGTCAACCTGTATGAGTCCAAACTTTATGACAATTCCTGAAATGTAGGATAATTATAAACAGTTCTATCACATTTTAGTGAAAATAGTGTGTTTTAATAATTCATAATTAAATGTTTCTTACAATTAAAAGACTATATTGATACACTTTCATAACAGTGAATTACTGCATGACTGAATGGTGCCAAGAGAAGTCTGCCACCCACAAATGTTTACAGCCTGTTTTCACACGTTCAATGACACAGTTTACAAATATTAGACACAGAACACAGGAAAGACATAGCTTTTAAAATTACTTTGGTTTCTCATAGTAGCAAAAGATGATAGCTTACACTGTATTTTCACAGTTTCATTTTCACATTTCAAAAACATTACAGTCCACATGGTAGAACACAAGAAAAAAATACACTAGCATAAAATGATTAACCTGTAAGAAGACTTTAAACTACTTTGCTGCAGACTGATATTTATAGAATGATATCCACACAAGATACATGCCTCTATTGCCTAGACCTAGTTTTGGCCATCTTTAATCACTCATTTTTTATCTCTTCCCACTAAACACCTAGCCCTAGTTCTAAGATGACATAAAACGTTTGTCTGTACACAAACAGGTTAGTACCTATCTGAAAAGGAAGACTCATACAGTATGAAGAGGTGCTTGGTTTGGAAATTTACAATTTTGGGTATTTGTAGTGGAGAAAAACCTTCCAATTTAGAGACAAAAAAATGGCAAATCTAAATAATCAACCAAAGGCTGCTGTGGGCTCCATACCCAGATGTCACTTGTCCTCTAAAGTCCTGGAGGAACCCTGCATGTTATTGTCCAGGCTGAAACTCTCACTTGTGCTCATAATTATGGCTATCACTCATCAACAGGGTGAAATGTCCCCTCACAGCCCCTGCTTCATCACATTAACATACAGCATGGAGGACATGTCTTGGGGTCAGTGAGGTGTTTTTTCACTCTGCCTCTCTCCTCTAGATGTTTCTTATGAATTTTTTTGCCTCCTCTGTACTAAGCTGGTTATGTCTATCCCCTGAAAACTTCATATCAGTTAGGCACACCTTCACATAGTGTAAAGATGTAGAAGGCCTTGCTTTTTTTCAAATTATACACAATTTCTTCTGCTAACTTCAATAAAATCATCTTGCTTATGTAACAGGAAATCACGAATTAGGGCATTTACATAGCAGAAGAAAGAATCATGAATCAAGTTTTTGCTTTGTTCATTTTAACTAAAAAAAAAATTCTAGAAATGAAGATCTATCAGTATGAGATCTGAGATGTCATATCTCACATAGTTCAACAGGTCAAGTTGGCTTACTGAGAAGAATTAATAAAGGGCAAAAAAAATTCTCCAAGTTGTTCTCTTTTACACAGAAGATCAGAGTTCAAGCACTGCTATGATTTCATATGCATGTTGAATGCAGTGATGGTTAAGCCCTGCAGATCAAAATATATCTCATTCAAGTAAAAAAAAAAACATTAGCTGGGTAGGTCAGACATGCAAGCAAAGCAACATTGTGCATGCAATTGGAAAAATGGGATGGAAGATCATCATAAAATTATTTTGCCTTGTATTCATATCACATATATTCACATCTACAGTGTTAGAAAAGCATAACAGTGAAATCACTATCCAGTTTATATTACAAAGTAGAAAACAGTTTTTAGTGTAGGGACCTTAAGTTAATGAAGTTAACCCTTACATCAGACAGAGTGCCTGCCAATTACACACAGTACATTCATGCATTTACTTTCATTTAATAGAGGGCCACGGTGGGGGCACAAAGCCTATCCCATCAACACTGGGGACAAGATAGGCAACAAACCTGTACCAGATCATCACAGGATGCACTTCCATTACCTGCAAGATTATGTACACAGCATGCAAACTACATAACAAAAAGGAAAAAAAATCTTTTTAGAAGGGAACTGTTCCCTTGCTGTTGCATTTTTAAATTTAAAAGAAAAGCTTTCCTGTTGGAATGTACTATTGTTTTTATCTGAGTCAATGCTTGAAGCTATTAACAAAATGATCAGCAGATGTTTAATAGTTTCAATTGTTTTGAAGATTTAATCTTTGTAAAATGTCATGTTATGCAATGTTTGCTGTAACAGCCAGTCAAATTTCTTTCAGAATTCTTATAATTATTATGCATTTAGTAGACATCTTTACTCAAAAAGGCTGAGAGAAATCAAGATTTATTCAATACAACAAATCTGATGTCTATCAAAATATTATATAGTTAATACTCTTGAGCCAATACAAATATTTGAAAAGAAAACCGCTAAAATAACTAAATCATCATGTTAGCCATCCATCCTCTCCCGCTTATCCGAGGTCGGGTCGCGGGGGCAGCAGCTTAAGCAGAGAGGCCCAGACTTCCCTCTCCCCGGCCACTTCTTCCAGCTCTTCCGGGAGAATCCCAAAGCGTTGCCAGGCCAGCCGGGAGACATAGTCGCTCCAGCGTGTCCTGGGTCTTCCCCGGGGCCTCCTCCCGATTGGATGTGCCCGGAACACCTCACCAGGGAGGCGTCCAGGAGGCATCCTGATCAGATGCCCGAGCCACCTCATCTGACTCCTCTTGATGCGGAGGAGCAGCGGCTCTACTCTGAGCCCCTCCCGGATGACTGAGCTTCTCACCCTATCTTTAAGGGAAAGCCCAGACACTCTACGGAGGAAACTCATTTCAGCCGCTTGTACTCGCGATCTCGTTTTTTCGGTCACTACCCATAGCTCATGACCATAGGTGAGGGTAGGAGCGTAGATCGACTGGTAAATTGAGAGCTTTGCCTTACGGCTCAGCTCCTTTTTTACCACGACAGACCGATGCAGAGCCCGCATCACGGCGGATGCCACACCGATCTGCCTTTCGATCTCACGCTCCACAGCCTATCCTGCCTGTCTGACTGTTTCCTCCAGAAAATCCAGTTTTCTTACCATATGCCTAAGGTCATGTAGGTTCCATTACTTTTCATTGACCACAGTGAGAGCGAATGTAGCTATGTGGTTTTGTGTGTGCTCAGCAATGGAATAACACTCATTCCAGGTTTGTCACCCCATGCAAATTTGAACTGGATTAGGAGGGTTTAGAAATGTATGATTCTCCTGAAGAAGGCACACAGCATTTGGAGCACTACTGTAGCATTAGAACTGTAAAATATCTTTCTGCCAGTAGATGGTGACAGTGAGCCAGTAAAAGTTACAGAAGGGTAAGGGGCAAATAGCAGAAAAGGGGCAGTGCTGGGGATGCTTTTTGAATAAGAATGGTAAGGGCAAGCCTGACAAATGAACACCTGCAAATATCTTAATGAACATTCCTACATATTTTGTAGATGTGAATTCTGTGTTTTAATAATTTTGCCATTATTTTCAATAATTTTGGCACATTATTTTTTTTTGGTCATTTACACATTTTCAATATCCTGTTTGTCCACTATTCTGGTTCTTACAGAGGTCACCTTCTTCTTATGATGGTTGAATTTCAATCAAGTGTTGTGGTGAAGGATATCTTTTGTTAGAATTTTGTGTCTGATTAATCCTTTTTCATTAATGTTCACTTACCACTTAGGGTTTTTTGAGATGCTGAATCTGAGTTTTGCATTTATTTTTATTAAAGAAGTTGTTATTGGTTATTAGAAATTATTTGGCGTCATTTTCATCACCATTTTGCTTTATTCTGGGTGCCAGCAGCGACAACGGTCGCTATGGTATACAATCACAGAAGTTACGTGGTTGACGACATCAATTCATCACTAGAAGAAGCGACACATCAGATGTGTCACTATTGAAGTTTGTTATAGCAAAAACCTATCTGTGTGTGTGTTAGTTGTGCTATTAAGATTCCCTGGTTCTGATTTGTGCTTTGACTGCTTTTGATATGTTTTTCAGGGTTTAGATTTGTTTGTTGACGTTTGATAGGACTCATTTACACTCATTTATGTTTCCTCTTCTTGTCATTCTTTTAAACTTGGTAGTCTTTCCTGCCTATGGCTAAGAGATAACATTGTGGCTTTCACTACAAAATGGTGGTACATGGCAAAATGGTGGTATTTCTAAGTTGGATCAAATTCTGCATTCATGTGCTCTCGGACTATTCAGAGCTCCGACTTAGGATGTTTCACATTCCCACTTGAGTGTGTTCATGTGCGTTTCTGTTCAGACTATTTTGAAGAATGTGAGATCGCTATTGATTTGTTACTTGGTCTGTCAAAAAAAGCCATTAAATGGCATTTGTTGTGGAAATAAAGATTATAATGAATGTATTGAACATATATCATCTCACATGAAATTCATTTCAACCAAAACTAATGTTTTGGGCTGACTAGGTTATATGTTTTATTTAAACAATTGGATAAGGTGAAAGGTCAGCATTACGTCACAATATGGACAGTTCAGGTAGCTTTGTTTTGTTTGAATTGTCCGAGATGTAATTCCGAGTTTGTTGAGCGTTCCTGTGGTATTTTTGACTCGACCACTCAGATTTACCGTCTTTTGAGAGCACGTGAACGCAACAACAGGCTTATTAGAGGACTTCTAGCACTTGTTAACAAAAGGAAGCAATAGCTTTAGGCTTGTTGAGTCCTGAAATGTACCGTTCTCTTTAAGAGAAATTTAGGTTTTACCCCAAAAGTATAACATATTAAAGAATCTTGATTTTTTTAAGGGTGTGACCTGTACATGTTTTTAAATAAGCCTTGTCCTGCCCATTTTGTGCCTTCATCTCCCAAAATTTTTACTTCCTTACAATAATTGTTGGTCATCTCTCTCATTCTGCTCACAACAGTCAGCAATTCTGTAGAAAAGCACAGTCATTGTTGATTTACTGCTCGATCTGCACAAAAAGCGCATTGGTTTCTGTAAATACAATATTTTCATATAGAGTTATGTTATTTTGCAGTGTCTCTGGCTCCTTACAGGAAGCTACAACTAAGACACAGCACCTTGTTTCAGAATAAAACAATAATGGTAAGAACAGAGCTTTGTTTCACAAAAATCATTTGTCGGTTGACATTTATATATGAGAAGATAGACACTGACATAAGGCAGAATAAATATCCATATCACATTGTTAAAGGAGCAAGAACATGAGAGGGCTGCTGTATGTCATTTTTTGTTAACGGGCCCTTGTGCAGTGCGTGAGAGAAGCAGCAAGAGCAAGATGTGCACCTTACTTATTCTGATGCCACTGTATGGCACATTGCATGAAGCTAAGAAGGTGAACGTAGGATTAGGATTCTTCTTGCATTTTTGTAAATAGGAGGAAAGAACCTCTCATTCTTTCTTGTACTGCTGTCTGAAATCGCAAGAGAATTATGGACTCCCATGCTGCAGTGACACAACAAAATCAGTAGGATGAAAAGCCAATTTTTGCACAATATAAGTCTGTGATGTACTCTTTTTCTCTTAAATTTAATTTTACCAACAGGTAGTGTTAAGTTGAACTTATGTCAGTTGAGAATTCATTGTATTATTATAATTAACAGTAGTAGTAGTTGTTGTGAAAATAAAAAGCAACTAAATATATTAAATGTATACTGCACAGCTCCAAATTCAGTGTAACCAGAAGACCCGAAACTTTAACAAAAAGCATGTGACACAAGTAACCCATGATGCCTGCTGCCTCTTCTACTATATACTCAATATATAACTGATTACTGTAAAAGTTGCATCCATTTCAGAGCTATTAAAATCCTGCAGTAGAATTGTCCTCAGATTTTAATCTAATTACTGCTTGCTTCAAAGTTTCTCAGAACACAATTTATCAACCTTCTCTCTCATCCTCCATCATTGATTGATTTATGCACTAGCTTGGCTAACTGTTAAATTCTGGGTAATGCTTTTTAAAAAAGCATTGCTGTGATGCTGGATCCAGAAAAATCCTTCACAAAAATGTTTGCTCCATTCAAATGGAACAAAGTGCAAATGCATTGTTTCTTTGAGAAGATGTTTCTATTACAGGTTAGGGGTCACAGGAAATGCCTCACAAAACAACGTGGGGACAAAACATGGCTAACTTTCAGCTGATTCCCTGTAACTTAGCAGTGCTGTACTCCACTTGCTCTCTCCCTCTTTTTTGTGGACCTTTCACCACAACACACCAACACCAACAGAACCAGGGACTAACCCCTGCATGCAGCTCATATATATGCTCTGTTATCATTTACACATTTTCTCAAAGCCATTAGAATGAAAAATTCCCTGTTTCTGCCCATCCAGCAACTGACACTCAGACAACTAGATCCTATATCAGATCACCTGACACAAAAGGTATTAACTAACCCCATTTTCTTAAGGGGAGATATGTCAAAAGAAATGAGAAATGCTAAAATCAATTTAATACCTTATGTAATAACCCTAGGGACTTCTAATAACAGGCTACTTGCCAATTGGGACTGTCTTCATTTCCAAACTATACTTCCACTCAGTTTAACCACCAATAGAGGACTTCTCAAAAGTGTCCTCTTGAGCTGCTAGATAAGGAATGGCCAATCCAGCTTCTTGGTTATTTTATTAATAAAGGCATTGACTTTTACTTGAATGTTGAAAGTTTTCGGCATTTTGTGTCAATAACTGAGCATGTGCTTTTCTTCAGGATAGCAAGCTAAAAAAATATAAGATGAGCTATTTTCCATCTGTTCACATTGCACTGGCTCTGTGCTTCACTACAATATGTTTTCTTTGCATATGTAGGTACAATATACTTTTACATAATACGAATGAGCTTAATGGGAGCCAGTAAACAGCTGGATTATTGTATCTTTAACTGAGGAAAATTTCCTCTTTAGAGTGTGTTTTGATAACTACTTAATTTACTGTGTTGACTTTAGCAGAAATTAGTGTTATTTTAGGAAATGCCAGTTATGGGCTTCTGGAACATATGTTTTTTTTTTATACATTAAAATGAATGGTGATTATGTTTCCAAATTATGAAAGTTCACCTTATGAGGAGTTTTCTGGAATGAGTTATGCGTGTAAAGAAGCGGATTACTAAATCAGTGGCAGTTTTTTTTTTTTAGCAACTCTTAATTGGCCTGACATGAGTATGGATTTGTGTGTTGCTTCACTCTGTGATACAGTAAGGTGGTGATCTTTGTCATAAGTGTGTGCATAAGGGACAACTGAAGGGCTATAATTCTATCGCCATAGCAGGGGTTGGCGCTGTGTCTTAACATTTTTTCTCTTCCTCCCTCTACAGACTAGAACATCTCTTGAGATCACTTCTGGTGCCTGGACACCTGGACCTGCCTCTCCCTGCCATGAGGACTGAAAACTAGAAGCTCCATCATGTTTGCCAGTTCTGTCTTGAACTCATGTCTCAAAAGACCTCTCTGCAAATATTTGCTTGTTTTTCTATTTTGCTTGCAATCCAATCATATGAGATTACCAGGTTAGTAACCCAACTCTTTATCGTTGTCCTTTGATTTGCTTACACTTTCCAGAGAAGCTTCCCATTTGTGACAGAAGCTGGCAATTTTAGGAAAGATGCAGAGCTTTATAGAGAGACCTTTGCGCTTTTTGCACATTTCAAGAGGCTCTGCTTCTGAAATGGGCAAACTCACCTTCTGTAAGCTTGATGACCCATGTAATGCATGTGTATCTTTTGGAAAGGTATTTGTGAAAATAGGCAGCACGGTGGTGCAGTGGGTGTGTGTGTGTGTGGGTGTGTGTGTGTGTGAGCACCCTGCGGTAGGCTGGTGCCCTGCCTGGGGTATGTTTCCTGCCTTGCGCCTTGTGTTGGCTGGGATTGGCTCCAGCAGACCCCTGTGACCCTGTAGTTAGGATATAGTGGGTTGGATAATGGATTGATGGATGGATTATACAGTACTGTTTTGCCTGGGGTTTGCAATGCCCCCCTAGTGGTCACATGTAAAATAGAAATAAAATGACTGGCAGGGTTACACTTCCATGGTATCAAGGGCAAAAATCAACTTCTTAACAATAACAATGACAGCAGGCTTCTCAATAAGCCACACTTGGCTTTTGCAATCAAAATGCCACCTGATGGTTGTATTTGGAACTGCATAAGCCATAAAAAGATTTTAAAACCTAAGCTACCATGATTTGGGGTTGGGTAGTTATGAGGTAAGATGCAGCAAAGATCAATTAAAATACAGCACAAAGGCACAACAGATTTATGCTAGTTTTGCCAAACAGATAACTATTTTTTTAATGTGAAAAGAAAAAATAAGCAGTTTTTAATAATTTAGAAACATACTTTAATACATATGGTAATTCCCTAAGTAAAAGAATATCCAAGTATTTTATTATAATTATAGATAAATCAGGAAGAAGAAACAACAAACTCTCTATTACATTACAGACTGCTTTATTTGATATATCACTATCAGAGTTCCAGCTGCCTCTTGGTATCCATCTTAAGCATAACAGTTTCCATGGTAGCAGCTTTTAAAAACTTTAGTAGATCAGAGTGTGTTGTAGTTAATAATTTATGCTTCATTGTGATCTATTAGCACAATTGTTGCCTTTTTAAATCTATTTTCACAATAAAACATACAGCTTTTAAAAAATAAGGTACAGTTACCAAAAGGCAGACAAAGTCATGCTTATGTTGTAAAAAGCATGCTAGTATTCCCAGAAAGCAACATGATTGTGTGTGTGTGTTTAACAGCCAGAATAAGGCTGAAAAAAACGGCATGATACTGAACCACCCAAGGCAAGACTGAAACAGGGAGCATTTTAGGTCACATGGGAAAGGAAGCTGAATACGTTTACCAATAGGATAAGTGTATGTGCAGTATGTTAGTGGAGAATAATATTAATCTTTTTGAACATACATATTTACCAATTAGGGGATTTGTGAGAGACAATGGATTTTGAAAGCTGTTAAATTATAGTAGAAGTTGGAAACCTGCCAATGAACAAAATAAAAAACACAACTGCTGCACATCCTGCTTCTATAATGTAAAGAGCACACAAAAAAATGGTATTTTACTGTTTCGCCAGAGTATTCTTTCAGCTGTGCCATACATACGAGTATAAACAACAAAAAGTAAAACAAATTGCCTTTTCGTAGAATTTCATTTTATTTTTTCTCATAGTGTAGAAATAGCTTTTATTTAGTATTTAACATTAGTACCTCTTAATAGGGAGGAAGTACCCAGTCTGGATGCATTGGGCTTTTGTTATTCTGTTACAGTCATCCTTTCCCCAAAATATGGCTAGAAATGTGGTTGGGCACTTGGTAAGAAATGACCCTGTGTGACATGACACTAATATTCCTGACCTTATATCTGCTCACTATGCCATTCTGTACAGAAATGCATGACAAAGATAGAATTACATTCTTTTTAAATGCTATATATATATACGAAGTGCAGAGGCCCCCTGTCCAAGTCTGGGGTTCGGCAGCCCTCGATCAGAGCCTTTATGGATGACTTGACAGTCACCACTACCTCAGTGCCTGGGTGCAGGTGGATTCTTCAGGGCCTGGTTAAGCTCATTTCTTGGGCTAGGATGAGCTTCAAGCCAACAAAATCCAGGTCTATGGTACTGAAGAGAGGGAAAGTGGTGGACAAGTTTCGCTTCTCAGTGGATGGCGTAACAATACCATCAATTAATGAGAAACCAGTCACTAGCCTAGGTAAGGTTTTTGACTGTAGCCTCAGAGATACTGCGTCAGTCCAGCCAGCAGATTTAAGGCCTGGATATACCAGCATGGCATCTTGCCACGGATTCTTTGGCGCTGTTGGTGTACGCAAGTGTCGATGTCTACAGTAGAGGCCCTGGAGAGGAAGATCAGCTGTCATCTTCGAAGATGGCTTGGCTTGCCTCGCAGTCTAACGAGTGTAGCACTATATGGCACGAGTAATAAGCCTCAGCTTCCTATCAGCAGCCTGGAGGAGGAGTTCAGGGTTTCTCGTATAAGAGAGGCCCTAGTCTACCAAGGCTCTGGAGATTCTAGAGTAACAGCAGCAGGTATTGAAGTGCGAACAGGAAGGAAGTGGAGAGCACAAGAGGGACTGGAGGTGGCAGAGTCTCGGCTTAGACACAAGGCACTTGTGGGCACAGTGGCAACGGGGCGAGCAGGACTGGGAGCAATCCCAAAGCCACAGTACAACAAGGCTCAGGGCAAGGCGAGACGAGGATTGGTCCTAGAGGAAGTCCGAGCAGGTGTTGAGGAGGTGAGGACCAGCAGGGCGGTGAGCATGCGGCAGCAAGGGGCATGGACGAGGTGGGAAGGAGCGCTGGAGAGGAAGATCACCTGGAACGACATCTGGAAGGCAGAGCCACAGCGTATTAAGTTCCTGGTCCAAGCTGTGTACGACGTGCTCCCCAGCCCAACGAACCTGCATGTTTGGGGTAACAGTGAAGTTCCAACGTGTCCACTCTGTCCTGGACGAGGATCCCTGGAGCATATTCTGAGTAGCTGCCCATCTGCCCTTGAGAGGGCCGATACCGCTGGCTTACACGATCAAGTCCTAAAGTGTATAGCAGAGACCATTTCACATGCAGTGGCCAACAACAAATATGTTGGCAGCCAGAGAAGAATTGCCTTCATAAGGGCTGGTGAGCAGGTGCAAGCAAAGCAAAAATCATTCAGCCTCCTTTCATCTTCAGCAGACTGGGAGCTGCGGGTTGACCTGGGCAGGCAGCTCAAGTTCCCAGAATTTGTAACATCAACCTCATTGAGACCCGACATAGTTTTAACATCTGCATCGTCCAAGCAAGTCCTTTTGCTGGAACTGACAGTCCCATGGGAGGACCGCATGGAAGAGGCAAATGAGCGTAAGCGGCTCAAGTATCAGGAGCTCATTGAGGACTGCCGAAGGAAGGGCTGGAAGGCTTGCTGTGAGCCCATAGAAGTAGGGTGCAGAGGATTTGCCGCTCGATCCCTGTGTAAGATCTTTGCCAGGCTTGGAATCACAGGAGCTTCAAAGAGGAGAGCCATTAAGTCCATCACAGAAGCCGAAGAAAGAGCCTCGAGGTGGATTTGGATCAAGAGGTCCGCAAAGTGGGCCAGTGCTGCTGGGACACAAGTTGGGGCGTGATCAACCCCGGCTGGGTCACCTGAGAGAGGGTGTCTGATGTTGTGAGACCGAAACACCCGATGATCTCAGGAAACATCACTGATGATGTGTCCCAGCGCATCCAGAGATGTATCTAAATACTATATATATATATATATATATATATATATATATATATATATATATATATATATATATATATATATATATATATATATACTCAGCAAAAAAAGAAACATCCCTTTTTCAGGACTGTGTATTTCAACAATAATGTTTTAAAAATCTTACAGATCTTCATTGTAAAGGGTTTAAACAATGTTTTCCATGCATGTTCAATTGACCATAATCAATTAATTAACATGCACCTGTGGAATGGTCGTTAAGACCTTAACAGCTTACAGAAAGTAGGCATTTAAGGTCACAGTTCTAAAAACGCAGGACACTAAAGAGACTTGTCTACCGACTGTGAAAAACACCCAAAGAAAGATTCCCAGGGTCCCTGCTCATCTGCGTGAACGTGCATTAGGCATGCTGCAGGGAGGCATGAGGACTGCTGATGTGGCTAGGGCAATAAATTGCCATGTCCGCACTGTGAGACGCCTATGACAGCGCTACAGGGAGACAGGAAGGACAGCTGATCATCCTCGCAGTGGAAGACCACGTGTAACAACACCTGCACAGGATCGGTACATCCGAATATCACACCTGCGTGACAGGTACAGGATGGCCACAACAACTGCCCGAGTCACACCAGGAACACACAATCCCTCCATCAGTGGTCAGACTGTCCGCAATAGGCTGAGAGAGGCTGGACTGAGGGCTTGTAGGCCTGTTGTAAGGCAGATCCTTACCAGACATCACCAGCAACAACGCCGCCTATGGGCACAAACCCACCTTTGCTGGACCAGACAGGAGTGGCAAAAAGTGCTCTTCACTGATGAGTCACGGTTTTGTCTCACCAGGGGTGATGGACGGATTTGTGTTTATCGTCGAAGGAATTGAGCACGTCTGGGACCTGTTGTATCGCAGGGTGAGGGCTAGGGCCATTCCTTCCAGAAATGTCCAGGAACTTGCAGGTGCCTTGGTGGAAGAGTGGGGTAACATCTCACAGCAAGAACTGACAAATCTGGTCCAGTCCATGAGGAGGAGATGCACTGCAGTACTTCAAGCAGCTGGTGGCCACACCAGATACTGACTGGTACTTTTGGTTTTGAGCCTCCCTTCATTCAGGGACATATTGTGAAACATTTTTAGTTTTATGTCTTATGATGTTGACTCTTTTAGTGTTCATACAAATATTTACACATTAAGTTTACTGAAAGTAAAAACAGTTGAAAGTCAGAGGACGTTTCTGAGTATATGTACTATAAACTATTGCATTTTCAAAAGAACATGTTATTGTCCTTAAAAAAATTAATCTTAAATTTCTATAAATGCCTTGTAGAGAATTTGAATGCCATTTTTAATTATCCTTACATTATCTGTGATAAGATATCATTATACATTGGCTGAAAAAATTGTATCATTTTAATAAAAGCCATATGCTTGCCTTCTCAATGATAATAGCAACAGCTAACCTGTGTTATATAATAAAAAATGTAATTATACAAATGTAGCAAAGGTTAATGAAAACCTCAGCATCTCCCTATATTTGAGCCTACACTAGCTGGAAAGCACATCAGATATGATAATGATTGATCTGTTCCTGGTTATGCTATTGTGTAAGTACCAGCTGTGTCTAGCCTAGTAAAATTTCTGAGAATAAAGAAATATGTGATGACAAGATGATAAGTAATATTCATAGGAAAAACGGACATGTTTTGAACATTATCCTTTGTCAGCATTTTACTACTGCTTTTAGCACTCCATTCAACTTTGTTCAGTGAATACAACTGTAACTGGTTAATAGAGTGCATGACAACCTTTTTCACAATTTTTTTCTAAAGCATACATTTTTGTTTAAGTGGGATGCATCAATTGTGTTCATCACACATGGGACACTGCTTTAATCCCAAAAGGACCTGTCAGGTAAATGGTCTGTATTATTATGAAGCCCTAGGGTCAGATATATCAGTCTTACCTAGAGAATGCTACCTGTCTCAAATGGTATTGGGAGGTGACTGTGCCTACAGCCATGTTCTGTACTAGTGATACCACACTGTTTCTAAAAACAGTATTATCTTTGCCCCATTTATACTGTAGATGTATAGGAACATTACTGCACATGTCCAGAGTAAAGTGAAATTCTTACTTGTATGTTCTCATCTGCCACAGTGAGTGTAACTGCCTTAGCTCTAAACCTCTGTCTATTCCTACCTGAATTAACTACTTTGCCTCATAATAAACCTGAAAAAACTCAGAACATATTTGTCAATTACATTTTCCTGGTACAGAAAACAGACGTTTAAATAGGCTTCTCATTTTGCTGCCCGTAATGAAAGGAGTACATCACAAAATACTAGTGTATAAGCTTGCTTCTGCCATCCTTAGAAAATAAGAACATAAGAAGCTGGCCAAATGAATGGGGACTAAACTTGTTTGGTTAGCTAATAGCTAAATTGCCAAAATTTCTCATCCAGATACTATTTCAAAGCTGCAAATGTTTCCAATTATGCTGCATGACTTGGTAGTGATTCAGATCCCAAAGACTGGCTACTGTTACTAAGGTTCAATTGCAATTATATTTGTATTTCCTTATATAAGACACCTTCTTGAAGTCAATGAATTAAAAAAAAAACAACTTGTTGTTAAGGTACCTGACTGTTTCCTGCTCTAGAATTTCAATGCAGAAGTCACTGACAGGTGTGGGAATATTGTGGATATGTACAAGCCTCCAGATGGGGGCTATACACTTGGACTTGGACCAGTAGATATGAGAGTTACCTGAGTGAAAATCTGAAATGCAAAACAGAAATCTTTAACAATTTGGTGGAGCACATTTGAGACCTCAAAAAGAGGTTCTATAAATGCATTAGTTGAATACCAATAATGCATAAAGTTCTCAAATAAAGGAGGAGAAGGAGGAGGAGGGTGAGAGCATACACATATACAGCGCATTGCTGCACCCACCACTTGACGAACCACATCAAGATCCCAAATTAGGACCGTGAAAGAGGCATTATAAGCAAGTGTAGTAAAAATCCTTCAAGACTGATCTCAGAGGTACTGGCAGATCAAGTTTGAGAAGACGTTAGTGAGATCATGTTGAAGGACTTTTAGGGAGACTTGGAAAGTAATTCAACAACTCCAAAATTCAGATATGATGTCACCTAATGTATCCTAACATGGCCTGTAGATGCACCCCAAAAGGATGTGGCATTAGAACAAACCTTTCTGGATTGGCTGGGCCCATTTTTGTGGCTAAGAACCCCATTTGTGCTTTGAAAGGATCTGCAGCAGGAAAGCAGGAGGAATGGATGAGATTTTCCAGGAAACGTTGAAAGCACTGGGCATTATGTCTGAAGACACAACTCTTCAAAGCTGCATGGAGGCTGGGGTTAGTACATTTCAGTTCATTCTAACCAGACCCACTCCACATCCCAGTAACATCAGCTCAACAATCTAAGAGGAACGTGAAACAGAGCAGCTACTGCTACTCTGGATCAAACCGTTCCAGATGAGGTGGTTTAGATGTAAAACGAATGAGACTATTGCTAGGGCTTTGGAAGTCCAGTTTGACCATGTCAGTGTCTTACCACTATGACAAAATGTATAAAAAATAAGACAGTAGGATAATATGTGGTCAGTCTTTAGCCTCCAGTCAATATTCCAGCCAATATTCCTCTATTTTTAAACTGATTGTATTAATGAGAATATTGTAAAATTAGGATACATAAAAGTAAGAAAATTGGACGGAAGAAATTTTTTCAAGGATAATTTTATACTTAATACAGCAATTGTCAGGGGCACCAGTGCTTGTGGTGCTACACTCACTGCACGTACTTGCAGTCTTCTCTTTCTAAATCTTTACCCCACATATTTCTGAAATTATGATCAGAAGTTATTTGTTTCATTTTCTCCTTTGGATTTGCAAGTTTTGCTTTTTTAGTTGAATTTTATATAGCTGTAGCCAGTACAAAGCTTGCAAAGCGGGAGTTCGAATACCAGAAGACAAATCTCTTCTGGTTTAATTTTTCTCTGTTGATAGATAATTAGTCTTTGTGAAAATTAAATATAATTTATGTTGAAGCCTAGATTAATTTCTTCCACTCTTCACACTTAGCTGCAATTTGTTTTTTTCCAACTAAAGGCCATTATAAACTGCAAATAAAAAGGCCTGCTGGAGCATTGGAAAGAAGCCAGTACAACACAGCTGGTTAAAATATGCATTTTTAAAATATTTTTCTCTCTTACGGCATTGTGCTTATCTAGGGGTGATTGGTGCTTTCCTATTCCTTAGCTCAAAATATTATTGCTGGGGAGGAACTCTGACAAACCTCTCTGCATTGTCTAACACATAACCACCTACAATATGTATTTTTTTGCTGACATTGTACATTTTGGGAATCAAGTTGGAATCAATCACTCAAAACTGGTAATACATGGTGTATGTGTCCAAAAAGTGCAAACAGGAAATACAGTATATTTCCTGTAGCACATTCATTATTTACATTTACATTTGTTTGCTTGGCAGACACTTTTATCCAAAGCGACTTACAAAGGAGGCCATTCCACTCAATAACATTTAACAGCTGACACCTAATCAGATCTGTAACCACAGTGTTCAGTATGTCACATAGAAATATTGCATTCAGTAGCTAATGGGACCATTCATTGCAGGCAGTCAGGTGGTTTTTAGCTATTTATCAACATTTATGGTTTGAGCATACTGTGTGTAAATCTGCTGACGGGCACTTTGCTACTGGGTAATGTCAGGCAGTCTTACAGATAATGATACCTTGTGTCAGCATTTGGCCATATGAGTATATGAATATTGGCAAACTGAGCATGCCTCTGTAGATTAAAGTCAAATATATTATGCTTGTCAAGTATTGTTTTGAATTCTGCCTTTGTCACTCCCCTCTTCTCTCTGTTGCCTGCTTCAGTCTCCACCAATCGTATTATGTTGATTAGCAGCACCAGTCATGTGATACAAAAGTGGAAGAAACAAAGGAGGAACACATCTATCAGTGGGTGCTCTAACACTAATCCTTCTCCAGTTAGCTATTCACATTTTGAATTTCTGGATTATAGATTACTCTGTACTTGCATCTTTAGAAAAATACCTGTATGAAAATAATATACTAAATAACAGCCAGCATAGTTTATGAGACGAAGATCCTGCCAAGCCAATCTTTTAGATTATTCTTGACCAGGAAACTGGAACAGTTGACAAAAAACAAAAGCATATGACATGATTTACCTGGACTTTCAAAAAGTCTTTGATATGGTGCCACACCAAAGATCCATTCTGAAACTAGAAGCTCTAGCAATCAGAAGTATCTTACAAAAGTGGATCTCAAGTTGGAGAAAAAGAGTACAGATAAGAGGAGAATACTCCACATGGAATTCCTCAGGGATCTGTTCTTGTAGTGTTACTTTGTCTGATTTATATTAATGAAATAGATTTTAGTAAAGCTTGAAATTCACAGATGGCACTAAAACTGGAGGAATAAGAAACACTGAGGAGGCAGCAAAAATAATTCTAATAGAGATGGATGAGCTTCAGAAGTGAGTAAACACTTGGAAATCGCAGTGCAGTGTAGTGCAGAAAAGTGCAAAGTGGTACACTTGGGCAACAGGACCATCAATTATTAATACAAGATGGGAGACACAGTCCTACAGGCAGCAACCTCTGAAAGCAATGTGCAGAAGCAAATTCAAACACTTTTGAATATAAATTCAGGGATGTTATGCTTAGACTATATAAAGCACTACTGAGACCGCATCTGGAGTATTGTGAGCAGTTCTTGCCACCACTCTATGAAAAAGACAAAGCAACACTTGAAACTGTGCAACCAAGTGCATTCCTGGATTTAAGGACATGTCATACTGTATGGGGATACTGTGGCTATGGGGTGCAGAGAATTAAACCTGCTTAATAACAGTCTTCATAATCCGGAAAAGTAGACTGTCAGCTTAAAGGTGAATCATATACTCAAAGACATCAGTAGAAATTAAGGGGAAGGCCCTTTAGGATTGAAGTCAGAAGCATTTCTTTACGCAAAGAGCTGTGGGAATCTAAACCAAATTATTGAGACATGTAGTTGAAGCAGAATCCCCGACAACTTCTAAGACATACCTGGATGAGACATTGGGACAGCTTAATTATTAGCTAAACAAATAAACCTGATGGACTGAGTGGTCTCCTCTCACTTGTCAGATTTCTTATGTACTTATGCCCATCCTGGAACTATACTTTTTCTTTTGCAAACAAGAATTTTTTTTCTTGATTGTTACTCATATTCAGACACACAACCAGCACTTCTTGCTTTGACAGTATGCTGTACAGCCAGATGGGTGGCTATATGGCTGCTAGGCAGCACCTGGACTTTCAAGGTAGCAATGGCAGGCTAAAATAAATTAAATAGTTTTTTGAGCTTTGTTAGGCTAAATGGCCTGATCTCATCAAAACTCTTCCAATATTCTAACTTGAAAGATTTTTTATAAACTAGTAAAGCAGTAATTATGATTCCAAAATCTGTTCACTTTTAGTAAAGTACTTTCCATGTATTCATCTCAGCAAATCAAATTAATATGATGCCAGTGCTTTTGAATACGATTGTAATTTGTTAATAATGTTATGACTGAATTACTAGATGATTCAAGTATAAAGTGGCTTCAGACCCATATGGGGAAGCAACCTCTCAGCTCTTCATGTAGAGGACAATAGGGATATAAAGAAGCTATCAAACAGTGGAGTACTTTGAAGACCTCAAAACTCAATAACATTTTGAAAAACTTAATGGAATAGAGATTCAGGGGTTATATTGAACTTAGTTTTCTTGTATTCTTTCTATAGCTGTGGTACATGCAAGTATGTCACTCTTTATTAATCTATCTCAATTCAGACAAATAACTGTCCTTCCAGTGTTCTACATATTTTGAAATGTAAGAAGGCTGCTTGCAGGGATTGACAACGTAAGATGTTCAAGTTAAAAAGAAAAACTATATTTTCAGGCTTTTAGTTTAGTGGTGAGGCTCAAGAAGACAAATGGTTTCTTGGGATGAATGGTGCAGTCTTGTTACAGCTACAAGAAGCAATTAGGAAATAACATACTGTAGTATGTACCTGCACTACCTTGTTTACCTATGTACTTGTCTGAATGATTGGGTAAGACAAACATTTACAGAAACTACCTTCCTACTCCATGTCTTAAACACCAAAGCTAATTTAGACAACAACATATGCTATGGAAAAAAACGTAATGCTTACAGGTTTGAATATTAAATTGTCGTAATTTCCATGAGGACAGACCATTTAGCCCAACAAGCTTGCCAATGCAATTCCCTTAGTATCTCTAAAATAACATTGAGTTGGGATTTGAAAGTCCTACTCACCCCTGTACTACTTAGTCATTTATTCCATGTGTCTAGGATTCTTTCTGTGTGAAGAAAAACTTTTGTCTAACTTCTTAACACATTTCCAACTATGTTCCTGTCTTCTTGTTGAAGAACACTTTTTAAAGTAACAGCCTGGATCTAGAATAGAAATTTCCTTCATGATTTTAATAACTCCATTGTTAAAATTAACAATTTCCTTTTGCCTAAACTTAAAGAGGTTCATGTCCTTCAATATTTCCTTATAGCATAAACCACTCAGTCCTGGAATCAGTCTGGTATTCAGTATGGCATAGCAACACAGAGTTCACCTCTCAACACTACCTGTGGGACATTTTCTTGGTGGTTTAATTTCTTCCAGCATCAGACAGACCTGAGTGTGATTATAGATAGCTGTTGTATATATACTGTATTTTCCCATTGTGTCAGTGAGTGTATGCTGCAATAGATAGCCTGCAACTGAAGTTTGTTTGCTTTCCTGCACCACATACCACTGGCATATGCTCCAATGAATGGAGAATTTAAAATGGAATATGCAGAGCTAGATAATGGATGGGTAATTGTTTTTACAAACTAGCTACAGCATTCTAGAAATATTGTTTTGAGATTTGAACTTTCACTTTTAACACTTGCATATAATGTCAAAATGGAGTGGATGGCATTTTTCTAGTAGAAAGATAAATATGGTTTTGTTGTAACCCACAACTTTTAAACTGTCACAGTAAATGTTTTCAGTTTACAGTGGTTTTTCCCAATTTTTTACCTACTAGAATATGCACACAAACATTCTTTTGCTTAAAGATTTACATTACTTTCATCTGATTGATAACCCAAAAATATATATATAGCCATCCATCCATCCATTTTCCAACCCGCTGAATCCGAATACAGGGTCACGGGGGTCTGCTGGAGCCAATCCCAGCCAACACAGGGCACAAGGCAGGAACCAATCCTGGGCAGGGTGCCAACCCACCGCAGGACACACACAAACACACACGTACACACTAGGGCCAATTTCGAATCACCAATCCACCTAACTGGCATGTCTTTGGATTGTGGGAGGAAACCGGAGCACCCGGAGGAAACCCACACAGACACGGGGAGAACATGCAAACTCCACGCAGGGAGGACCCGGAAGCGAACCCGGGTCTCCTAACTGCGAGGCAGCAGCGCTACCACTGTGCCACCGTGCCTATATATATAGCGTTTTAAAAAATAATCTTGCTTAACATATTTAAAATATTATAATACATAGTGCCATCTGATAATATCAAGAATACATTTGAAATCAATGGTATGAATCATCCGCATACTGTATTGTTAATTTAAAAATGAACAGAAAGTGAAACGAAAAGAAATGAAAGAAACAGAAGGTGACAGTAAATCTTAGATATGACAGCTGTAAATTTTATAAGAGGAGTAGACCAGTTATAGGTCCGGGGAATTTTTAAAAGGATCCCAAGGGATGCAAAAACTTAAAGGGAGAATACCTAGTAATAAAAAGAAACTGTCAGATATACCTAAGAAATGTGAGTGTTACAACTGTGAACTGTTCATTAAAAATGTTCTATCCTTTAAATTACAAGTGAAAAGCTTTCCTGGTGTGTAAAGATTAAACAGACCTTCACTCATCCCTCTCATTTTAAAGAGTGTACCACTTTTACCAGAGGAAATGATTCAATTATGGCTGCACAAGCAGCCATTCTTATACTGTGTCCTGATCCACTGGATATGGTTTTAACCGATGACAGGGGAGCATCAAATTTATCAAGTGCAGCACGTTTTTAGTCCCCATTTTCAAAGTTAAAAGATTTGTGAAATGGGAAGTCAATAAAATATATTAGATCTTTAAGGTACAATGTGATAGTGTTGAAGAACAGACAAGAGGTGTTTTATAGCTCATTAGGGTGCGTGTTGACAGAATTTGATACCAAAGAATATATTGTTTTAAAGCATTCACATTACACTGATTGCTAATGGGCCTGCAGAGGAGAAGATACCGAGAGCTTTAATGCTGATTAATGAGAAAAGTGGAGGTACTAAGCAGTTTAAAGGCTCATTATTAAGAATAGGAAACAGCACTGGCACTTCAAGTATGTTTTGTTCCTTTATAAATAGGAAGAATAAAAACATTGTTCATTTGTATTTGCTTTCTGTTGTTATTCGAAATGCTTGATCTTGAAACACTGACAAGATAAAATGTTCTTTTTAGATTATGCTGTTATTTTTACAGCTATCCACAATTTTACAATTTGCACATCCCAACACAAAACTATCAACCAAAATCTCATAAAAAATCTGAATGTTCAATATAATGTAATCTGCAAATTATACAATAAATACTGGCTTTCAGTACAGCTAGCTGTATGCAAGATTTGCTTTTTGAACCTGTAGAGATGTACTACAATCAATGATTAGAAGGAGAGAGGGTGTTTGTCCCAATTCAAGAAATGGCCTGTTAGATCAAAACCAAAACAGTATGTTGTTATTAGATTTCTACACTCTGCATAAATTGTCCATAGGAAGGTCATAAGTGTAGCTGGTGCCACAGCACCTTAGGCCAAATTTTGATGATTGATTTTATAGCGGTGTTGTCTGACCTGAGGTCACATGTTTTGGAAAAGAGAGAGGCAGAGCTGTTAAATTGATAGTAAATTGGACTCAAAGTGAGGGCCAGAGGACCAGGGAAACCTAGATGAGCAATAACGGTCTCCTGGAAACGTCTGGCTGAGGCTTTGATTCAACTTGTCAGGAGTGAAGTTTAGTACATCTTTTCAGAATGGACTATTTTCAAAATAACAATTGCGGAAGCCGGGGTCTTATGGCAGTCATGGAATGTCATGGTGGCAACCCTAGGACCTGATGTTGGAAACCAAAGGAGAGGGAAGCTGTCAGGCTGAAGAAGGTGTCCTTCAGGGAAATGCTCACTGTAAGATGTACTGACAGGCTAAAAGTAATGCTGCAAAATCTTGAGTATGGGAGGAGATTGGAGTGTCCATGGAGAAAGACTACTGGATAATCAACTGCATATTTCCCTAAATATTTTTTTTTTTGCAACAGATAGGTAACACTTGAAAGAGTTAGGCTTAATCTTATAATAACCAAATATGTAATTTAAAATTGGGAAAAAGCAGCCACTAAATATGCCTGGGGAACGTTGTTTACTTTATTCTCAGAAGTCACACCAGCTTTTACATTCATACACAGCTATTCAGGCCCAATGCTCAAACTAATATGTTGTATTGTAATTTCAGCAAAGAGTCAACACAAGACAATATTTTATTTTAGGTAAAATAGATTTTCCTGATGAATATCCAAAACACATTACAACTGTCTGCCATTGTACTATAAAACTGTATTTTCCAAGCGTCCAACACAGGTTTTGCTACTGATTACCACAGCATGCCTTTTTCATTTTTGAAAACTCCTCCACAAATTAAAATTTGCAGTGTCTAATGTGTGCTGTTTTCTCCCTAGGTTTGTCTGTGAAGTTAAATCAGTCACACATTCAGATCTCACCTAAAATCCCATCCCCTATTTTCACATTTCTGTGTTGATTGATTCTACTATGCTGTTAATTAATTCTGAATGTAAGTCATCTCCTGTTATTTAAAGTCAGTTTATTGTGACTTTACTCTAACCAGTGTCAATTAGGCCTTTATGTAACCAATTTTGTGAATACAGGTAATTTTGTATTATATTACTGATAATTTTTTAAAATAGCACGTATTTCCCCTTGAGATTAATAAAGTATCTATCTATCTATCTATCTATCTATCTATCTATCTATCTATCTATCTATCTATCTTTAATGCTTGCTGTGAAAGATTTAAAATACTGTATATTA
Organism: Polypterus senegalus; assembly: GCF_016835505.1. NCBI lineage: Eukaryota > Metazoa > Chordata > Cladistia > Polypteriformes > Polypteridae > Polypterus > Polypterus senegalus. Next base: position 67,558,905 of record NC_053167.1, read on the forward strand.
ATGATTTATTAGTTGACTGACTGATTAAAATTTAACTTATTAAAAAAATGTATTAAAAAGGAAAGAACTGTATTAGATATAATGTGTTTATTATGCACAGTTTATTTTTATTGTGCAGACCTTTTGCTTCCTGGGATTCCTTCTGGTCCTGGCATTTTTCTTTTTAAAGTGAAACCTACGCCTGGGGGAGAGCCACACGGAAGGTTATCAGCATGGCCAGCATTCAGTAGAGCACCTGGGGCCAGGCATGTACATGCTGTGTCTGATTCTGTGAAAGTGTATTGTAATCGTCCCTTGTCTCTGAGTGATTTCTTAGCACTGAGAGGTGTTAGATTGAGACATCCATCAGTATCTACAAGCAGATACTGCAGAGCAATCAGCATTAGACAGCTCAAACACAGCCTACAATAGCATCACAATTCATGTCAGGTTCTCCAGAATGCATCATCATCAAAGGGTCTATAAAGATAGAAAAGACATTAAGGAATGCAGAGAAATGAAAAAGAATGAGAAAGGATTAACCAATCAAAAGAGAAAGGTATGTAAACAATGAGGGATAAAAGAATAGGAAACTGGAGACAGAAGTCATTGCAAAAAGGATGTCAGAAAAAAAGGCAAAAAAGCAAGCTGAAGATGATTTAATGAGGAAGTGGTTTAATATCTAATCTGGAATAAATGCTGGAGTTATATAAAATATTTTGTCAGAGAAAAAAATGATTAGGAGTTGAATGGAGTACACAACGTATCAAATAAACAAAAACAAAATATGATAAAGCACCATAAAAATATCAACTCTGCCCCAGCTTCACAGTTTGTTGACTAGAAGGGTGGTTTCCCTACTTTCCCACCTTTGGACATCCATCCAAAGCTCACCCTCTCAGCTACCCATCACTCTTTTTGTCTATCTCCCTGTCCTCTCTCCTTTTCTTTTTTTCTTTTCAAGGCCAAACCCTGGTAGCGTTTCTGTGATCAGCAGCATTATAAAAAATTCGAGGGCTGCTAACTCAATGTCACACCTATTGGCATCTAGATGTATGTCTCACTTAAGCTTTTCTTTACTCAAATGCACCCATATTCACAAACCTGCATGGTTCACGTCAGGGTCATAAGGCCTGAAACCTTTTCCACAAACATCACACACAATGCTTGGAATGCTGGTTTAGCGCAAAGCACAGTGTCTTTTACAACAGAGAATCATCAACCTGCATGCAGTAATGGTAGTAGTTGTAGTACATGTAGAAGGAAAATCACAGAACCTAGTGGAAAAAATATAAAGACAATGTACATGCTGCAAACCAACAATGGGCGACAGCACTAACCACTGTGCAATTATATCACCTCAAATAAGCACACTGACCTTTCAAAATATTACTGAGAAATCATAAAATGTTAGGTACTTTAGAAAGCTTTTTGAAACGCTTACAGCATATTGGTGCACACATTAATGTGGACCATAACCCAATTTATATTATACTCAGCATTTTTACTGCCTCCAAACTGAGCAGAAGAATATGTCATAAGTCACATAAGGGGATATTGTTGAGTGACAAACAGTTAAACGTTTCTTTTCTTGTTTCTGTTGTGCATCTCTTAATATTATGACTTGTACTGTAACAATTATTCATGTTTTGTCAGGCTTCAAACCTTAGCAAAACTTTGCACCATTCCAGTATTTGTAATTATATTTACCACATTATTTTATTGATTCTTTGAAATGTCTTCACTTTTATCCTCATAAAGGTTTACTTAATTCTATCGAAAAATGATAAAGTAAGGATAAGATAAAGATCCCAAGATAAAGTTCACCTTGTAGTTTTTTTTACAGTAATTCATTTTTTAGGTTTAAAGGGTAAGTTTAGCATTTTTCAAGTCCAAGTTATTTTTCACAATCATGGTATATAGTAATTTATCAAAGTTGTTAAGCATTTTTATATATTTCAAAAAATATCTTTCCTGTTCTTTACAGTCTACAGGACACCGGTTATATCAAAAATATCAAAACAAAAGCCTTAAAAGTTATTGAACACATCCAATTTTCAACTTTTCTTTTCTTTTCTAACTTAACATTTCTGTGGTAAGTTTATGACAACAAATTATAAACTGGAAGCTATACATTCATCCCAGATTCCTCAAATTATTTTTCCTGCGGTAAAGATACATTCCAATTCACAGCAACCATTGGATGTGGAGTATTCATGTACAGTAAATAAGGACATAAAATAGCAGGAAACTATATGTTTATCTAAAACTGCCTAGTGCCATATTCCTGTCCTAATAAAATGCCTCAAAACTGCTCACATCTGGAAAATGAATATAAAGTGAAAATATTAAGTCTTTATAATTTCCTTCAATTCCCAAAGAAAATTCTTGAAGACAGGGTTGGCGTAAAAAACGTTTAGCATAGGGCATTGAATTTTTGGTTGGGGTGGTAGGGACACTATGATTACACAAAAGTAAAAATAAAAACCATCATTTACGATTCACAACAAATATGCCTGAGAGAGCATACACAACATAACAGAACAAACAAAAATGCAAGGCCAACCATGCCTGAAGTGATGGACTGTAGAGCTTATGTGAGATGTGAACACCCTAAATGGAGACTTAAAGAAAGCTGTTCCACGCGTTTATGGCACTCACCATTCCAAAGACAAGTACTACTGTATATTAAGTGGAAAAGTATAAATACACATAGCAGGTACCAAAATTGTAAACACTTTATTGAAGTTTTAGCTTTGTTAATATAAAGAATACTAATTTTTTC